>NC_061865.1:33125034-33431534 GCF_907164915.1 Impatiens glandulifera
ATCTTTTAGATGTTATCTAAAGAGAAACGTAGTTAGACGGTGACATCTAACTCCTTTATACGAGGTCTAAAGGGATGCTTAGTTAGAAAAGGTTGTCTAACTCCTTTAGACTTTGTCTATAGGGAAATGTAGTTAGACGAGGTCGTCTAACTCCTTTAGATGTAGTCTAAAGGGATGCGAAGTTAGATGTGGACGTCTAACTCCTTTAGACTCTGTCTAAAGGGAAGTGTAGTTACACGAGGACGTCTAACTTCTTTAGACACTGTCTAAAGGGAAGCGTAGTTAGACGAGGACGTCTAACTCCTTTAGACGCTGTCTAAACGGAAGCATAGTTAGACGAGGTCATCTAACTCCTTTACACACTATTTAAAGGGAAGCGTAGTTAGACGAGGACGTCTAACTCCTTTAGATGATGTCTAAAGAGAAGGGTAGTGAGACGAAGTCATCTAACTCCTTTAGACGTTATGTAAAGGGAAATGTAGTTAGAAGAGGATATCTAACTCTTTTTGACGTTGTCTAAAGGAAAACGTAGTTAGATGAGGTCGTCTAACTCCTTTAGATGTTGTCTAAAGGTAAACGTAGTTAGACGAAAACATCTAACTCCTTTAGACGCTATCTAAAGGGAATCATAGTTAGATGAGTTCGAATAACTCCTTTGGATATGATAGGATCGGCGTAATCAATAGAGACGGGGCTCTGGCTATTGATGAAGGCTTCGGGAAAACGGTTTGATAGAAATCCTGTTAAGGATTTAAATCACTTTCTATTCTAAACAAACCCTTGCAAACTCTTGAACGATTCAAGTGCGGAAACGTTTGCTCAGGTTTGAACCTAAGAAACAAGAATGAGAAGATGACAGAATGAAAATAACACAGCAGTTTGTTTATGGATGTTCGGAGAAAACTCTCATACGTCACCCCTTCTTCCAACCACCAGAAGAATTCACTATAAGTTTCTTAGAATCAAAAACAGTTGCACGATTAGTTCACTATTGAACAGAACATACTCTGTTCAACTTACAATATGATGAAGTATATCACTCAGCTAAAACAATGCTTTGATTCTAACTCTCTCTTGATAAACACACAATAAAGCAAGAAAACAGCTCTTTCGTATATCATTTTGTATGCGTATGATTCTCTGAGTATCGATAGATCGATAATTCATCCGTGGTCCTTGAGGATCTTTAAATAGGGAACAGGTACTAACGGTCGAATCTTCCATAATGACACGTGGCGAGCTTCCATTGGAACGCCTCTAAAGTACACAGCAGAATCTAAGTAACAGGATCTTGGCCGTACCAATCAGGTAGTGCTCCAAATATTCTTCTAGGATATTCCTACAAGAAACAAGTAGTGGGAAGAATATTTGCTTACATGACATTAATCAATTGGTTACAACTGGCTGTCGTATTGATCTTCACTAGAAAGTGGAGCAGGAGTAGCATACAACTAGTTGATCGTGGGTAGATGGGTGTTAACTTCAAACAACTGCTTTAAGCATGGATTTAGACATCTTTCACTTAGACTGATAAGTCTAATGAAATTAGATGCCTACGTCTAATAGCAGGATCCATTAGACCACCTGGTCTAATGGGATTAGACGACATGTCTAATTACAGTTCCCTTCAGACTAATCTGAAGGAGTTAGACTACACGTCTAACTCTCATCTGTTAAACGGAACTTCTAACTATGCATCCCTTTAGACTAATCTGAAGGAGTTAGACTGCACTTCTAACTCTCATATGTTAGACGGCACGTCTAACTACGCATCCCTTTAGACTAATCTGAAGGAGTTAGACTGTACGTCTAACTACGTATACGTTAGACTGCACGTCTAACTACGTATCCCTTCAGACTAATCTGAAGGAGTTAGATTGCACGTTTAACTCACATCTGTTAGACAACACGTCTAACACCGCATCCTTTCAGACTAATCTAAAGGAGTTAGACTTCACGTCTAACTACGTTGAATCTGTTCTCTACGCTATGTTGGGTCAAATTAGTCTGAAGGAATGCATAGTTAGATGTGCATTCTAACAGATATGTAGTTAGACGTGCAGTCTAACTCCTTTAGATTAGTCTGAAGGGATGCGTATTTAGACGTGTCGTCTAACAGTATAGAGTTAGACATGCAGTCTAACTCCTTTAGATTAGTCTGAAGGGATGCGTAGTTAGACGTGTCGTCTAACAGATGAGAGTTAGACGTGCAGTCTAACTCCTTCAAATTAGTCTGAAGGGATGCGTAGTTAGACGTTTCGTCTAACAAATGAGAGTTAGACGTGTAGTCTAACTCCTTCAGATTAGTCTGAAGGGAACCGTAATTAGATGTGTCGTCTAATCCCATTAGACCAGGTGGTTTAATGGATCCTACTATTAGATGTGGGCGTCTAATTTCATTAGATTTATCAGTCTAAGTGAAAAATGTCTAATGCCATGCTTAAAAGATTTGCTTGAAGCTAGCACCCGTCTACCCACGATCAACTAGCTGTATGCTACTCCTGCTTCGCTTTCTAGTGAAGATCAGTACGACGGCCAGTTACAACCAATTGATTAATGCCACGTAAGCAAATATTCTTCCCACTACGTGTTTCTTGTATGAATATCCTAGAAGAATATTTAGCGCACTACCATATTAGTACGGCCACGATCCTGGTGCTCAGATTCTGTTGTGTACTATGGATGCGTTCCAATGGAAACTCTCCACGTGTCATTATGTAAGAGTCGACCGTTGGTACCTGCTCCCTATTAGAAGATATTCAAGGACCACAGATGAATCATCAATCTATCGATACTTTAAGAATTATACGCAAATATACAAACTGATATACGAAAGAGCTGCTTTCTTGTTTTTTACTGTGTGTTTATCAAGAGAGAGTTAAAATCAAAGCATTTTTTTAGCTGAGTGATATACTTCATTATATTGTAAGTTGAACAGAGTCGGTTCTATTCAACAGTGAGCTAATCGTGCAACTGTATTTGATTCTAAGAAACTTATAGTGAATCCTTCCGGTGGTTGGAAGAAGGGGTGACGTAGGAAAGTTTGCTCCGAACATCAATAAACAAACTGCTGTGTCATTTACAATCTATCATCTTCTCATTCTTGATTCTTAACTTCAAACCTGAGCAAATGTTTCCGCACTTGAATCATTCAAGAGTTTGCAAAGTTTGTGTAGAATAGTAAGTGATTTAAATCCTTAATAGGATTTCTATCAAACCGTTTTTCTTAAGCCATCATCAATAGCTAAACCCCCGTTTCTATCGATTACGCCGATCATATCAATTGGTATTAGAGCTCTATTTCTATTCTCAAGCCTTCACTAAGAATGTCGGCCATAACCCAAGATGTCAGTGCGACCGCAATCCCCACTTTCTCTAGAGAAAACTATATCGTGTGGAAGAAAAGAGTTCATGCTCATCTTTCTTCTTTTCATGACGACATGTGGAGTGTTATCACAGATGGTCCTATCAAGATCGATAAGGAGAAATCCGAATGGACTAGTGAAGACAAGAAGAAGAACAACCTCAACAACATGGCTTTAGATGTTCAATACAGATCTTTTGATGATACCATGTTCAACTACATCATCGAGTGTGATACTGCTAAGGAGATCTGGGACAGACTCACTCAACTGTGAGAGGGCAATGATTAAACCAAGGAGAACAAGATTATGGTTTCCACTCAACAGTTCGACAGCTTCAAGATGCGTCCCGGAGAAACGATGAATGAGTTCGACACAAGGTTTAGCCAGATTGTCTCCACTCTATCTATCCTTGGCAAGACCTATAGCAATAGGGAGCTTTCTATTAAGGTCATGCGTGCTCTTCCGAGGGAATGGGACATAAAGACGATGGACATGAGGGAATCCAAATACCTTAACAAGATCTAACTCTTCGATTTGTTCGTTGATCTCAAGGCCTACGAGTTCGAGCTGAACTCTAGGATTGATGAGGATCAATCTACATCCATTATAATTGCCAAAGCGTTGGTGACTTCAGAAGAGCCTCCTGACGTGCAGACAGAAGCTCAGCAGCTTAGCAGAGATTCTATGTCTCTCTTCGTGAAGAAGTTTGACGACTTCATGAAGAAGAGCAACTCTAACTCAAGCTCTTCAAATTCTAATGATAATAAGAAATCTAAAGATAATGTTAAGTGTTATAACTATGGTATTTTAGGTCATTACCAATCGTTATGTCGAAAGACAAAGCGTGAAGAGAACAAAAATGACAATGAAAAGGAACTGAAGGCTCTTACCGCAGGTGACGGGAAGAATAGACGAAACCACTGTGATTCTTATTTTTCATCCAGAGACAGTGATGAAGACGAGGTTGCTTGCTTCATGGCAAGAGAAAAAGAAGAAACTCAGTAAACTGAGGTATTTGGTTAAACTATGTTATTAGTGTTTGGACAAGGTCTGGAGAAGCTGTCAAATATCAGATCAGTCTGTTAAAACCTGCTGGATGTAGATCCGGTTTAGGATTTGATGGAAATGACCCTAACCGGTCCTATAAAAAGTCAAACTCAGCTACCAACAAGCTTAAGCCAATAAGCTTTGTTAAAGGTAGTTTAACTGATATTGAATCTGATCCCATTCATGAAGAAGTAGCTTTGAAGAATGAAATAACTTATGTTCCGCCGACTGTTAGCTGGCTGAAAAATAAGTTAGAAGCAGACAGCAAGTCTGGAAATCTAAAACCTGACTCAAAGTCAAGGAGTTTTAAAAGAAAATCATCATCAAAATCTAAAGGATCGGTGGCTAGCAGGAAGGCGTCTGCTAAGTCAAAATCATACGCATTAATCATAACACAAAATGGGAAATCCATTAGAATATCTCAAATATGGATTCCTAAGGGACTAATTGATCGAGGACCCAATTTAATGTGGGTACCAAAGTTTGTAAATAGTTTCTTGTGTAGGTGATGCAGGAGAGCTACGTGAAGGAAGCATGGAGAATACTCTTCTGAGTATACATTTTAGAAGATCAACAATGGCCTTTTTCCATTCTAGAGGACTAAGTGTTTTTGTGTTTTAAAAATATTTTTGGTCCTAAGGAACTCAAAAAATTTGTTTAATTCATTTTGTACATACACAAAATGAGAGGGAAATTTTATTTTGGAAATAAAGATACACTCAGACAAAAGGCCTTAATCGGTCTATTAGACGAGGTCGTCTAAGGGAAAAAACGTGTACTTAGACGTATTTTTGCTCACACTCTATGCATCTAAGTCTGTGTGTCTTGGTTAATAACCTGCACGGTTAGACGTATATGTCTAATAGACGTTAGACATTTTTACGACAAGAGCAAGTGGAAGCTCACGTCTAACTAAACACACGTCTAATACGTGATGTTCATGCGTAATTAGACGTCGACGTCTAATAGACATTAGACATTTATAAGACACGTAATTAGACACTTGCGTCTAATAGACCTATGCGTCTAATAGATGTTTAGATCTCATAGGTTGGTGTAAGTAAGAAAAACGTCTAACTACGTGTGTATTAGACCGATCAATGACAGATGTCCCACGTGAGGCGATATCTAATTTTCCCGCTCAAACAGAAACATAGTCATCTCCGAATAACATAAAGACACATGTCTGTCAAGTTAAGAGAAAAAGACTAATATACCCTCAACATAATCATGACTACTTGGAAAGGACGTCTAATATTAATTGATGGGCCATACCCCTAGAAAATATGACGGTTATACTATGCGACTCTTGGGAGTCTATATAAGGACACTTTACATGAGATTGAAAACTTTTTATCTCTCAAATCTCTCAAGAACCCAAGATTTCATCGATTTTCTCTCTAAGAAACCCTTGTTTATCTTGAGTCTGTTCGCATTCTGTCAAAATGGGAAACAAGAGAATCACACTTGGTCATTGTACTCTACAGGTTGATTTTCATTCCGTCTACACGTTTGATCAGCAAGATGTGGTCAAAATGTTCAGAACTCTTGAATATTCCGGTCTCGGAAAGTACCTTGGCCGGCCGTTCATATTCCATGAAAAAGAAGTAATGGAGTTTTTCTAATTGGCGACGATGGTCGGCGATTCCATTGTTGTAACCGTGAATGAAACCGAAATCTCTTTCAACGAAGCTTTTTATGCGGAGTTCTTCGAACTTCTGTCGGAGGGGCACACATTCTACTTGAATCTTCCATCGGAAGTCACGGTAGAGATGAAGACAGTTTTCTCCGCCGATGGCTCGGAGATTCGACTTAACGGGAGTAAGAAGGCTCTCAAACCATAGTTTATTTTGCTAAATGATGTGGTGGCTAAAACGCTTCAAGGGAAGGCGGGGTCTTTCCATTTATACAATCAAGATCGTTTTGACTACATGTCGGCCATTTCAAAAGGGATTTAGGTCAACCGGGCCTCAACTTTGTTCCAGAATCTATGCTTTGCGATCAATTAGGAGAACAAGGAAAGTGTAAACTTTGCTGCTCAATTAAGTCGTTTGTTGGAACATTTGGGAGTCCCCATGGGGGATTCAGAACCGATCAACTCGACTCGGGTGTTCACTGTCTTCACTGTTGCCAACACCCTCATCCGAATGATGAACAACAAAGAATCGCTCTCAGGAGCATTAAGACAACAGACAGGAGGAAAGTCTGTTACTCATTCCAAGCATCCAGTGGCCTCTATCCTGTCTACAGGAGCCAAAAGATCTAAAACTGTCAACGAATCGAAGGCTAGTTCTACTGGTCTTAATAGCTCTTCGGAGAAAGACTCTAGAATAGTCGATTCCAGAGTCAAGCAAGGTCTAGTAGAACTTGCAGCCATTCCCATGTATGCCCTGTCTCTAGCTGTGAATCAGTTACGAAATCCATCCAGGTCCTCTATTTCAAGAGGAGAAAAATCAAAAGCGACCAGGGTGTCTAAATCTTTGAAAGCGTCATCGAAGGTAACCCCTCCCCAAACTATGGCCGATGTGCCTAAATTTAAAGTTCCTGTGTTGGAATAAGACAAATCTATTTTTATTCTTATTGAGGAATCTGCTATCGAGCCAACTATTGAGCCACTTGGTCCAAACACTGAAATATTTGACAGGGTTTCGTCTCATGTTCATCAACCCGATCTTGTAGCTGTTGATGCTACAAAATCTCTTGAACCAGAGCAAGGTGCAGTTCAAATCCTTGTTGTTGGTGATGTATCTGACAAGGCTCTTTCTATGTCATTCGAAGAGCCTCATGTTCCCAATCCTGTCCCAACGGAGTCCTTAGTGACTAGTAAGCTTGTTCCAGCCAAACCACATCGGGACTCTTCGTCAAACCTCTTACTGCCCACGAAATTATGCGTTCCACGAGACAAAATGCTGGAATCAAAATTGGGGAACCAAGGCCCACTCCAAAGCCTGATGAGGTGATTGGTAAAGGGAAGGATGTTGTAATTGATCCTAATGAGGATGTCTCTAAAGCAACCTGCATCGTCAATCTTATGATGGATCACGCCAACATTATTGTTGTTGAAAAGATCGAGATTTTTGACACTTGGTCTTGAATAGAATGTCTATCAAATACGATGAGGTCATCAAGGGCAAAAGTATTAGCAGTCAATGGTTAAAGTTAGAAAGCAATGAAAAGAGAGTCTTGAAATGGGCCAAGACATCGGAGGTTTATGAAGCTCTTAAGAGAAAAGATCTAGTTGAAGCATATCTGAGAGGAAGAGCTCTCTTTCCGATTTTGCAGACCAGAAGAGCCAATTTCAATCCTCGTGAGAAGAGTGCTAAGGCAGAGGAAAAATCTTTGAAAAGATTATACGAAATTATGGAAGATTACATTTCCACAGTTACCAGGTACGTTCATGGAGAAAATTCTCAGGAGCTAATTCATTTGGAAGTTCTTCAAATGAAGGTGAACTTATGGATCTGACCGATGATCATGGTGTTGATGAAAATGAACAAGTTGATGCTCTTCTTATAGAACTGGGAAGCTTTTCAGTTTAGGAAAAACGTCTAATGGATCAACCCCGTATTGAGCAACCTGTGGAACCCGTCCAAACCAACATGTTTATCGAAGAAGAAGAAGTTTTTGAGGAACTCGTCTTATCTCTTGTTAAACAGGAAAAGGAAGTGTTAGAGTCCCCTATTCTCGAAGCAGAGACATCTCCAGTGAAGGAGGCTGAAGTTAGTCAGCCTGATATAGCCAGATCTGAGGGGAACCCTCAAAAGGCAAGGAATTAGAGAAGAGTTCCTCATCTGAGGGGGAACAAGCCAAAAATGATGAATCTTTAGAAGGGATTCCATTGTCTCAATGTCTTATTCCAGGATCTCCAAATCCTCGATCATTTCTTGATATCACGGCTGCTAATATTCATGATGATGTTGTCAACTTTCATCATCATTCAAGTGATGTGTCCGATAAGGTTCACAAAGTATGTGAAGATATTTTGAAAGAAGAAGAAAAGTCTGAAAGCGATTCAGAGAAGGATGGACCCGAGCAGTCCATGCAAGTTCACACTCATATAAGTCCTATTCAGACTGCTCCAGCAGATTCTCAAGAGATTTCATCTAATGAAGGATCATTTTCTGCTGATGGAACGAAGCTTATAAAGTCGATGACTGTATTGATGGGAACACTTTAGAGGAATATGACTAAAATGAAATCAAATATGATGAAGATTATGAAGAATCAGACAGCAAACAAGAAGGAATTTGCCGATCTTCTTAAAACCCATAATGAGATGGAGCAGACATTGAAGAAGAACACGTATGAGGTTTATATCGTCAACAAGTCTTTCACCAAATTTGAGAAGAATTTCTTCAAACCGAAATCCGAGTTGTTTGACTGTGAAAGAGAAAATACCGTTGATATGCATAATGAAGTTCTAGATGGAATTAGTTTGCTTCGAGATGAGATGGTTGAGAGTCAAGGTAACATGAGTAGAGCTGATGCTGAAAGATTAGAACAGGCTGATTCTTTTGCAAGGAAGGTTCAAGCTGAAGAAGATGCCAAGACTGTTGCTGAGAAAGAGAAAATATTATCACTCAAGGTGAAGACAATAGCGGAAGAAGAGGTGGTGATGTTACAACAGGCACCAGGACCAAGCGAAAGCCCACCGGTGATAATAGCGACAGACCAATCAAAAGAGGCGGAGGTCTCAGCGGTGATCGCGGTGGTAGAAGTTCTGGAGGTGATAGTGGTGGCCGAAGTGGTGGAACTGGTCGTGGTGGTCGTTCTCTCCCTCATTTCCACAACCTGTTGACTGGTGAAGAGATGAGCGGTGAAGGATTCACCTACCCAATCAACCCACTCATAAAAAGGGAAGAACAATAATCTCCTTTCTCTTAAAATATTTTCTATTAGTTTATGAACTTGGTTCTTTGAATTTGGTTTCTGAATATTGGTTTTTGGAAAGTGTTTTTGTAAGATTGGCGAACAGGGTTAACTCTTTCTTTTATATGATGGATGTTCATTTTGTTAACATATGCAAAGTTTTAACATCATCATCAAAAAGGGGGAAATTGTTGGGTCAAATTATCTTGACTAAGTGTCAAAGTATTTTGACAATTGGAATTTTGATGATGAGTGTGTATAAAACTTAATTTAAGTCGTCTAATCGTTTATTATGCTAGTGTATTGAAAACATGTTATATTAAACTAAGTCTAAATGAGGTTCATTAGACTGATTGGACAAAAGATACGTAGTTAGACGTGCAGTCTAACAAACGTAGTTAGACGTGTAGTCTAACAGACGTAGTTAGACGTGTTGTCTAACGGATACGTAGTTAGACGTGTAGTCTAACAGATACGTAGTTAGACATGTAGTCTAATAGATACATAGTTAGACATGCAGTCTAACAGATACGTAGTTAGTCATGTAGTCTAACAGGCGTAGTTAGACGTGCAGTCGAATAGGCATAGTTAGTCGTGCAGTCTAACGGATACGTAGTTAGACGTGCTGTCTAACAGACGTAGTTAGACGTGCATTCTAACAGACGTAGTTATACGTGCAGTCTAACGGATACTTAGTTAGACGTGCAGTCTAACGGATACGTAGTTAGACGTGCAGTCTAACGGATACGTAGTTAGACGTGCAGTCTAACGGATACGTAGTTAGACGTGCAGTCTAACGGATACGTAGTTAGACGTGCAGTCTAACGGATACGTAGTTAGACGTGCAGTCTAACAGACGTAGTTAGACGTGCAGTCTTACAGACGTAGTTAGACGTGCAGTCTTACAGATATAGTTAGACGTGTAGTCTAACGGATACGTAGTTAGACATGCAATCTAACAGACGTAGTTAGACGTGTAGTCTAACGGATACGTAGTTAGACGTGCAGTCTAACAAATACGTAGTTAGACGTGCAGTCTAATAGATACATAGTTAGACGTGCAGTCTAATAGATACGTAGTTAGTCGTGCAGTCTAACAGGCATAGTTAGACGTGCATTCTAACAGGTATAGTTAGTTGTGCAGTCTAAAGGATACGTAGTTAGATGTGCAGTCTAACAGGCGTAGTTAGACGTACAGTCTAACAAACGTAGATAAACGTGCACTCTAACGGATACTTATTTAGACGTGCATTCTAACCGATACGTAGTTAGACGTGCACTCTAACGGATACGTAGTTAGACGTGCAGTCTAACGGATACGTAGTTAGACGTGCAGTCTAACAGGCGTAGTTAGACGTGTAGTCTAACAAGCATAGTTAGATGTGCAGTCTAACAGACGTAGTTAGACGTGCAGTCTAATAGACGTTGTTAGACGTGCAGCCTAACAGATGTAGTTAGACGTGCAGTCTAACAGATACGTAGTTAGATGTGCAGTCTAACTCCTTTAGATTAATCTGAAGGGAACCGTAATTAGACGTGTCGTCTAATCCCATTAAACCAGGTGGTCTAATGGATCCTGCTATTAGACGTGGGCGTCTAATTTTATTAGACTTATCATTCTAAGTGAAAAACGTCTAATGCCATGCTTAAAGCAGTTGCTTGAAGCTAGCACCCATCTATTCACGATCAACTAGCTGTATGCTACTCCTGCTCCGCTTTCTGGTGAAGATTAGTACGACAGCCAGTTGCTACCAATTGATTAATGTCACGTAAGCAAATATTCTTACCACTACTTGTTTCTTGAAGGAATATCCTAGAAGAATATTTGGCGCACTACCAGATTGGTACGGCCATGATCCTGGTGCTTAGAGTTTGTTGTGTACTATGGAAGCGTTCCAATGGAAGCTCGCCACGTGTCATTATGGAAGATTTGACCGTTGGTACCTGCTCCCTATTCAAAGATCTTCAAGGACAACGGATGAATCATCAATCTATCGATACTCTAAGAATTATACGCAAATATACAAACTGATATACGAAAGAGCTGCTTTCTTGCTTTACTGTGTGTTTATCAAGAGAGAGTTAAAATCAAAGCATTTTTTTAGCTGAGTGATATACTTCATTATATTGTAAGTTGAACAGAGTCGGTTCTATTCAACAGTGAGCTAATCGTGCAACTGTATTTGATTCTAAGAAACTTATAGTGAATCCTTCCGGTGGTTGAAAGAAGGGGTGACGTAGGAGAGTTTGCTCCGAACATCAATAAACAAACTGATGTGTCATTTACAATCTATCATCTTCTCATTCTTGGTTCTTAGCTTCAAACCTGAGCAAACGTTTCCGCACTTGAATCATTCAAGACTTTGCAAAGTTTGTGTAGAATAGTAAGTGATTTAAATACTTAACAGGATTTCTATCAAACCGTTTTTCTTAAGCCATCATCAATAGCAAGACCCCCGTATCTATCGATTACGCCGATCCTATCATTCTATCTTACTACTAGCCGACCAGACATCGTGTTTGTTGTTGACGTCTGCAGAAGATTTCAGGCTAATCCTAAACAATCTCATTATATTATTGCTAAGCGAATTTTGAAGTATTTAAAGGAGAAATGTGGGACTATGGTATCCGAAGGATTCCAGTTTCAATCTAAAAGGTTATTCAGATGCAGATTATGCAGGATGCAAGATTGATCAGAAAAGCATCAGTAGAACTTGTCAGTTCCTTGGTAATCGTCTGATATCTTGGTTCAGCAAGAAGTAGAAGTCTGTTACCACATCTACAGCTGAAGCCGAGTACTTCGCTGCAGGTAGTTGTTGCTCTTAGCTCTTGTGGGTTCAACAACAATTGAGGGACTACGAAATTGAGGCTAAAGAGTCACCGATTTTCTACGACAACACCAGTTCTATTACGATAACATACAACCCGGTGTTGCACTCTTGGACGAAGCATATCGAAATCAGACACCATTTCATCCGAGAGCATGTCAGTTAGAAGCATATTTAACTTGAATATGTCCTAATATATCAGCAAGTGGCAGCTGTGTTTACGAAGCGACTCCCCAAGACTATGTATTATAAATTTAGAAATATTTTAGGGCTTGTACATCTCAATTAAATTGTTATAACTGATCATGCATAAATTGGGGGGAAATTGTTGCTTAAGTGATTGGACATACATGTGTAGACAAAGGTCCTAATTGGTCTAATTAGATCAGTCGTATAAAGGAGCTATGTACTGAGACGAATATTTGCTTAAGAAACTTGCAAATTAAGTTTGGTTAGATGTCTATTTGTTAGACAGATGTCTAAAGCATCTATAGACGGGCGTAGTTAGACGTCGTCTGAACAGACGCATGTTAAATGTTTGTAGACGCGCGTAGTTAGACGCTGTGAATAAGACTTCTACCCAACTTAGATGTCTAACTACGTGTTCCTTTAGACGCTTTATCTTCAACTAAGTAGGACAGCTGTCCATAGTCTCATAGGCTATCCATGTACGCTTCCCGTCCAGACATTGAAAAGTCATATCTCAAATAACTTGAAGACACGTGTCTTTCAATGTTAAATATATGACTAATATATGAACACGTTTCTACATTAAATGACGGTTCACTTTTAATGATGATTTTCATAGTCATGTGTCAGTCATACTCTATAAAGAGTAACTCAGTCATCTGAACAGACGTACTATCTACTTTGTGATTCTGAATACTTGATTTCACTCACTAAGAAAAAATCTTGTGACTCTTCGGTGTCTAAATTCTTTAGCACTCCTACTACTCGTACTTAAGTCAAGAAATGGGTTCTCTTGCACCATTTACTCTTCAAGTGAACTTCGATTTTGTGTCCTCCTTGGTTATTCTAGAAATGGTCACGATGTTTGAAACTTTTAAATCTTTAGGCTTGGAGAAATTCCTTGGGGCACCTATCATCATTCATGAAACAGAAGTTTGTGAATTCTTTAGGTTTGCAAGGATAATCGACAATAAGCTTATCATGGACAAAATTTATGAAGAACATGTTTGTTTCAATGAAGAAAACTTTTTCTCAATTCTTTAGGCTCCCATCGGAGGGGTTCTCTGAGTTTCCCACCTCTTTTGATGAGGTCTTATCTGAGATGTGGCTTCTCTTCTCAAATACATCTTTTGAAGGGCATCTCTTCCTTATCGATACTCACGGATTGATGTCTGGTCTAAAAGTTGAGTTTTCCATCCTCAACGATATCATCTCTAAGTCCTCTTGGCTAAGGGCATTTATAATTTCTACTCGAAAAAAGTATTTGAGATGATGGTTGCTATCACCAGGGAAACATCAATCAACTGGTCGAAAATCCTTTTCAAAAACTTGGTAGAGATGATCTCTTATCCAAGGAAGCCATTTGGGTATGTTGTTCCGCTCAGCATGCTACTCTCTTCTCTCCTCACAAATTGGACATGGGGTCCTTATTAAGTCATCTAGAGTCTTGAACTATCAAAGAGTAATTGACTATGTTTTTAGGGTAGGAAGACTAAAGCTAAAGAGAAGAAATTGTGCTCTTCAAAGAGCTCAAAGAGATGATTAGGACTCCTTCCTTCGTGATGATTTCAAAAAGGGGGAAAGAAGTGTCATGATGTCTAGGGGGAAGATCAGGCAAAAAGATCTTTCATCAAGGGTAGAGGTGAATAGGAAAGACCCAATCTAGGAAAGACCCAAAATTTTATTGTTTATGGGCAATCTTTACTAAAATGTAAAATTGAATCTCTCAAGATTTTTTATAATACTTAAACTTTTATTTCTTATGAATACGTTATTTTTCCTGATCTTTCAACTAAGTTTGAACATCATCAAAAAGGGGAAAATTGTTGAGTCGAATCAAATTGACAAAAATAAACTAAGAAAATAACTTTATTCAATGCTTACATCATAAGACTGAGTTTTCTATTTGTTATGTGCAGGCACAAATCTAAAAGACTACTACTTCAAACAGTCTGAAGTAGTCTGTCCTAAGACGTCTTACGTAGTTAGACGAGGACGTTTAAATCTTTTAGACGCTGTCAAAGGGAACGTAGTTACACGAGGACGTCTAACTAATTTAGATGATGTCTATAGGGAAACGTAGTTAGACGAGGTTGTCTAACTCCTTTATATGTTGTCTAAACGAAAATATAGTTAGATGAGGACGTATAACTCCTTTAGACGTTGTCTAAAGTGAAACGTAGTTAGAAGAGATCGTCTAACTCCTTTGTCTAAAGGGAAACGTAGTTACACGACGTCTAACTCCTTTAGACTCTATCTAAAGGGAAACGTAGTTTGACGAGGACGTCTAAATTCTTTAGACACGATCTAAAGGGATGCTTAGTTAGACAAGGTCATCTAACACCTTTAGATGTTGTCTAAAGGGAAACGTAGTTAGACGAGGTCGTCTAACTCCTTTGAATGCAGTCTAAAGGGAAGCGTGGTTAGACGAAGACGTTTAACTCTTTTAGACGTTGTCTAAAGGGAAACGTAGTCTGACGAGGACGTCTAACTCCTTTAGACGTTGTCTAAAGGGAAGCATAGTAAGACGAGGACGTCTAATTCCTTTAGACATTGTCTAAAGGAAAGCATAGTTAGACGAGGACGTCTAACTCCGTAGTTAGACGAGAACGTCTAACTCCTTTAGACGACATCTAAAGGGAAGCTTAGTTAGACGAGGTCGTCTAACTCTTTTACACACTGTCTAAATGGAATCGTAGTTAGACGAGAATGTCTAACTCCTTTAGACGCTGTCTAAAGGGAATCATAATTAGACGAGAATGTCTAACTCCTTTAGACGCGGTCTAAAAGGAAGCGTAGTTAGACGAGGACATCTAATTCCTTTAGACATTGTCTAAAGGAATGCAAAGTTAGACGAGGACGTCTAACTCCTTTAAACACAGTCTAAAGGAAAGCATAGTTAGACGAGGACGTCTAACTCCTTTAGAAGCTCTCTAAAGGGATGCATAGTTAGATGAGGACGTCTAACTCCTTTAGACGCGATCTAAAGGAAAATGTCTGATGCCTTACTTTAGCAGTCATATAAAGATAGCGTCCGTTTAACCACGCTCTCTCTATTCTACTGCTCATGTTTTCAGCAGTCTGACAAGCCAGTTAATTTCATCAAATGAATATATGTCACGTACGCAGATGTCTCTCAAATATATTCCCAATACAAGACAAGATTTGAGGATATTCGGCATACTACCTGTTCGGTATGGCCACGATCCAAATACTTTGACTCTGTTGTACTTTCGTACTATATGATGCCGTCCAACGGACACATGCCACGTGTCCTTATAGAATATTTGATCGTTGGTGTAATTTAGTTATAAATAGAAACCCAAGGACAACGTTCGAAAAACTGATCGAAATACATATTAACAACTGACTGAAAACTGCTCAAACAACTACCAGTCAAAAAACACTTTCTGACTTTCTTCTTCACACATCCTCTCAAGAAAACTTTCTTACTGTCTAGCTATGATCATACTGTAATTGCATATTGTCTTTTCTGTGAGAAACCTTAGTGTTGTAAATTGAATAGAGACTTATTCTGTTCAATAGAGAGTTAACTAGATCAGTGAGTTGTATCTTCAAAGTCTTTAGTGGATATCCTTCCAGTTGTGGAGGAAGGTGTGACGTAGGAGTTTTATCTTTAACATCCATAAAACTCCTTGTGTTCTTTACTTTCTTCTATTTGCATTCAGTTGTCTAAAGTTTCAAATTCAACAAACAGTTCCGCACTTGAATATGTTTTAAGCGTTTATAAAGATTTGCGAAGAATAGAAACAGATACTAATCCCTTATAGGATTATGAACGAATCATTTATCGTAAGCTGTTCACAATAGTCAGACCATAATCTCTATTGTCAGCACCGATTCCAACAATTTTCATTCCGTTGTAAAACCTAGTTCTCAAAACTGTGTGATCATTTTCATTCTAATGTAAAACCTTATTCTCTAAATTATGTGATCGTTTTAACTTTGATGTAAGACCTTATTCTCGAAAATAAATAATCGTTTTCATTCAATTTAAAACATAGGTCTCAAAACTAGGTGATCGTTTTCACTTCAATGTAAAACTTAGTACTCGAAACAAGGTGATCGTTTCACTCCGATATTAAACCCAGTTCCAAAAACTATTGATCATTTTCACTCCAATGTAAACCCTAGTGCTCGAAACTAGGTGCTCGTTATCAGTTTGAACTAAAACCTAGTTCTCAAAACTAGGTAATTGCTTGCATTACGTCAAAATTATCAAAACTATATGAACCTTATCACTCTAATATAATAATGAGTTCTCAAAACTAGGTGATGGTTTTCACTATAATACAAAACCTAGTTCTCGAAACTACATGATCGATATCATATGATATAAAAACTAGTTCTCAAAACTAGGTGTTCATTTTCATTCCGATGTAAAACCTAGTTCTAAAAACTAGATGATTGTTATCACTTTGATGTAAAACCTAGTTTTCGAAATTAGGTGATCATTCTTACTTTATGTAAAACCTAGTTCTCGATACTAAGTGATCGTTATCACTCTAATCTTATACCTAATTTTCGAAACTAGGTGATCATTTTAACTTGATGTAAAACTTAGTTTTTGAAACTAGATGATCATTTTCACTCATATGTAAAACTTATTTCCCGTAACTGGTGATCATTTTTACTCTGATATAAAACCAAGTTCTCGAATCTAGGTGATCGTTTTCATTTCCATGTAAAACCTAGTTCTCGAAAATAGGTGATCGTTTTCACTATTATGTATAACCAAATTCTTGTAACTAGGTGTTCATTTTCACTCTGATGTAAAACCTAGAATTTTTACTAGGTGATCGTTTTCACTCTGAAATAAAATATTTTTCTGAAAATTAGTTGATTGTTTTTACTCTAATGTAAAACTTACTTCTCGAATCTATATAATTAGTTTCACTTTACTGTAAAACTTAGTTCATGAAACTAGATGATCTTTTTCACTCCGATGTGAAACTTAATTCTTGAAACTATCTGATTTTTACACTGATGTAAAACCTGGGTGAGCATTTTCACTCCTATGTACAACATAGTCATCGTAACTTGGTGATCATTTTCACTCCAATTTAAAACACAGTCCTTAAAATTAGGTGATCATTTTCACTCTAATTTAAAACCTAGTCCTCAAAACTAGGTGATTGCTTTTATTTAGTTATAAAGCCTAGTTCTTAAAACTAGGTGACCATTTCACTCCAATGTAAGACATAGTTCTCGAAACTAGGTGATCATTTTTACTCCAATGTAAAATCTAGTTCTCAAAAATAATTGATCGTTTTCACTATGATGTAAAACCTAGTTCTTACATCTAGGTAATCAGTTTCACTCTAATGTAAAACATTATTCTTAAATCTAGGGATACTTTTCAATCCTATATAAAATATTAATGAAAATATGGATACTGGAAAATATGGTGAAGGTTGATTATTCTTGGTCGGAGAAAGTAGTTGTGGTGCATGTTGGGGATATGGGTCAATCTGAGGCTAAGTTGATTGTTGTTACTAGATCAGAAAGTGTTTGTGAGTCTTCTACAAGAATTGATTTTGGGTTTTCATTTGAGTTAAGGATGGTTGTTAATAATGCTGGGTTGAGAACTGGGACCGAAATTTTGAATGGGGAAATGGGCTAAACTTAGACTAAGATGTCTGCTAAAATTTGCTCAATGGCTGGTAGACACGGTCTGAGATCAATTTGAAAGCAAGAAATCATGCTAAGAAATATGGTCGGAAGTGGGAAATGTCTCCTTAGGTAGTTTCTTCTTCTGAGCAACTGGGTCCTGATGCAATTGAGGTCCTAGACCAGAGTGCGGGGTCTACTGATCCTATGCAAACTACTTTTTCGGTGCTGAAATTAATTGTTGGCGTATTTGAGCCTAAAGGACTTACTGAATCTTCTAATCAGTCCAGAAATATTGATGTTGAGGACTTAGGTTTGGAGGTTCCTATTAAAATTGATGTATATGTTGATTAGTAGTGTATAATTGGGTCAATAACCAATTATGAGATACTTGCTGGAATAGAGTCTGACGATGATCTAGGATGGAAGTCAAATTTTGGCACGAGGGCGAGTGATGAACTTGCACGACCGAAAACGATGGCCACTAATAAACTAGGTCGGGAATCAAGAGCTCGAGCAATAAAATCTTCTATATACTTAAATTATGGACTAATGATCTGTGATTCTGGAGTTATTTTGCCTGGTGTTGAGAATGTTAAGTCTCGGTCCAATAATTCAGAGTTTGTTGAGATTTTGGGTCCGGATGTTGAATCTAATGAACCTAATTCTTCTAAAAAGTTGGTTCGAAGATCAAAAGATAAGGGAAGAATGCTTGATAAAAAATTGGGGATGGGTTCAAGTTATGAAAATGAGGTCATTTTAGGACTAACTGGGTTAAACGCCAACTCTTTGGTCCAAGTTGAGTCAGGCTCGAAATCTAGAAATGATTCTGATGAAACCATAATTTGCGATATTGATTTTCACAAGTCAAAAGTAATGGCTCATACTGAAAGTTTGAAACTGGGGTCAAGTGATGCAGATGTGGTTGAGGATCATAAGACTCAGTCCAATTATCTTGAATTTGCTAGAAGTTTTGGTCAGAGATTAATGATTGTCGCCCTGGTTGATTATTCAAAAGCTATTGATGTTGGAATTGTGGAAATGAGAATTTATGCTATCAATGTTGAATATGCAAAAAAGGATCAAAATCAAAACCATGCAAGTCTACTAGAAAATTGAGACGAGGTTCACAGTTTTCTGGTGAAACATTAATTCCTTGGTAAATAGAAGATAAATGAATGTTATCTAGTGCAAGGGTGACTGAAGCAAAATTGAATCTAGAATTAAAGTATGAAGGAAGGTTTTCCCCACTAATGGATTTTGATCCTGAAGCAAGGGTGAATGATGGGAATTCAGTAAAGGTCCTGATGCTAGGGAGCCTATTGTACTGTTGGAAATGAAATGAGGTTTGTATTTCATGTTAATTCTTCTACTGATGATATAAGGATACTGAATAAGAAGTTGGGTCTATAATCAAGAGAGGGAGTGCTTGTTATTACTAGGGTCCTAATGTTGATATATTGAAGATAATTGGGTCAAATGATGGTAAAAGTATAGCTGGAAATAAAAGAGTCAGATGGACCGATAATGTAACCCTACTTAGAGAGAAATTAATATTCCTATGGAGAATTTCCCCCTTGTTAGCAGCAAGGGTGAGCGTCATGTTACTGGTAGTAGATCTTCTTAAGGCAAAGAGAATGAATCTGAAGGTTATAGTTTGCCGGATGGAACTAGAATAGCATCAGCCATGAAGAAAAATGAGATAACAAATCTAGTCTGCCTAAGGAATCAAATCAGGAGAAAGTTGTTGTTTCAAATAAAAAACAAGAAATTATCATGGATAAAGATAGAAGTGAACTATTGAATACCAAGTTAAATGTTCACTACTTACAAGACTAGAATTTTCACAATAAAAACTAGTATGAACATGGCAGGAGGGAAGGGTATGGAATAGATCAGCAACCTCTGACCCTAAAAAATGGAAATTTGATCTTGATCCCTTGTTTCTAGGGATAATCACCTTAGATCAACCACATAAGCTTATGCTCCCACCAGAAATTAAAGAAAAATGCATTAAGGCATGGGAATATGTGATTGTTAGCCATTTTATGGGCAATACTAAGTGCATTTTAATACTATTAGGAATACGCTAATGGGACTATGGGATAAGATAAGACTTGAAAGAATATTATCAATGATCATGAGTTCTATTTTCTCTCATTTCACAATGGAAGTGAAATTTAGGCGGTCATCAAGAGTGAATACGCTTTCATTGGGTATCAAAGGCTTAAACTTTACAAATTGAGTGAAGAGTTGAACACAAACCCTAAACCGCTAAAAAATGAGCAGATTTGGGTGAACATGGAAAAATATCCCGCCACACATGTGTAAATCTATTGGACTTGCATATTGCAAGCATAATTGGGAAGCCTTTGATGTTTGACCCAGATATGAAAGGCTATGAAAGGGATTCTGTAGCTAGAGTCAATGTAGAGATCCACTTGGGAAGTTATCTCCCGTTGAAATTATAGCTTAAGGACTAGTTAGAAAACTCGTTTGATAATGGGGTGCAGTATGAGTGGCGCCCAAATAGATGTGCAAAATGTAACACATTTATTCACTCAATTAAGAAGCGTCCTATTAATAATATACATGGAGTCAATCCTTCTAAATCAAATTAATCCAAGGATTTCTTTTGAAGAGGTGGAACCAATTAATGGAAGCAGTCGGGTTGAAAATGGGATTTAGGTTGATGAACCAATTAATGGAAGCAGTCGGGTTGAAAATGGGATTTAGGTTGATGAAGGGGCTAGTGATCAGGAGGAGAATCAGAAGGAACGAGACCAGGTATAGGATCGGGATATGGGTCAAGGCTATGGCCAAAATGCAGAATTATTGGACAATGACCGAATTCATGAAAAGCTGGGTCAGATTTAGAATCAGGTTGACTAATGTTTGGGTCAGGGTTTAGAAATTGGAAAGTTGAGTCATGCTCAATGGCAAGGAGAAGAAGCAAATAACATAACAGTGGAGGCTAGGAAATTAGATCGTGATTGAGGTATTTAGTGTCATCAGGATGCTGGTTATAACTAGGATACTCTAAAAGGTGTTGGGTATATGTTATATTTAGGATTTTAATTTATATATTTGTTTATATGTATGTTACTCATGTTTTCGCAAATTTTCGCTTTAATTGGGATCAATTTATATCACCAAACACTTAGATAGCTAGGGTTATGTTAAAAAGTTGGAAGAACAATGAGTTTTTGTTGTTAGCGGCGCTTAAGAATGAGGAAACGCACCTTCGAATAAGCAGACACTACATCTGACTGAGAAAAACACACCATAGAACACGAGCGGAAGTCAGCAAACTTTGCACAAGTAGAGACAAAAGCCTTCCCAACGCTTATAGCGCTTTCATATTCTATTGTGCACACAAGATTGAGAAATGGAGTCTGGTTAAATTTTCTAACGTTAAGGACCGATAAAACTAACCCGGTCTACTATAGGTTTCCCACCCGAATGAGAACCTTCTATGCTTAGAACCGAGGATACCCTTTGTTGTTGATTCTTACACCCATTAGTTGCATTTGACCAAGAGGAGGGACACTCACTCCTATACCCGAACGAGGAGTTGTTGACCCTACTTTCTACACCCAAAACACAGTCGTTACACCCTAGGACTGACGATTCTTCACCCTAATGCATTCCACAACAGATAGCCCCTTTACCTACTACTTTTGAAGGCCAAGACCCTATTTTCTACACCCGATAGACCGAATATGGAACTTGATGCTTGTATGGGACCGATGGAGGTCGATGCACATCGAGATCAAGGAAATCAGCACCCGATAGATAGCTGATGCACCCTAGGAGCGATGATTGTGCACCCTACTGCATGCCACGACCGAGAACCCCTACATCTGCTGATGTTGAAGGTCAAGATCCTATTTTTTACACCTGATAGAACAAAGACGAAAATTATTTCTCACCTAGGACCGATGGAGGCCGTTGCATGCCGAGACTAATGAAATAAACACTCGATGGATAATTTATGCACATTAGGACCATGATTCTACACCATACTACTTCTTCGACTACGACTGGGTTACCATCTAGTCGTGAGAATAATTAATATTGAAAAATCTAAAGAATGTCTATGACAACTCCCATTAAAAAACATATAATCTTTCCAAGATTCAACTAGAAGGTAAGTTATAGAGTCGTTTATAAAGCCTCGTTTTAAAATATTAAATTTTCAGTCACTTTAAAATTAATTCCCCTCACATTACTTTTGGGAAGAATATCAATTTTATCACTGAACTATAATTGAATATTCACGTATATCACTGAACTAATTTTTGTTCACTCATACCACTGAAGTTGAGATTAATATTTATCTATGTCACTACTCCACCAAACCTCTAACCCCGTTAAGTTTATGTTAAATGAGACGACATGTGGAATTAACATGTCATCTTATTTAATTAATATATTAATATGTCATATTTTTTAATTAATATATATTATATATATTTTATTTATTTAAAATTCTAAATAATAAAACATTTACAAAGTAATTTCCTTATACTGCCCTAATTAATTAAACTCACCATTCTTTTTCTCCGATTCTTGTTCTTCAAAGGATTATTGTTCTTGTTCTCTTCCTATATGTTTTCTTATCTCTTCAGAGTTTGTTCTCCATTTTCTTCCTATATTTCTGGATTATTGTTCTGTTTTAAAAAGATGAATCTATCTATTAACAAGAATGCATTATCAGGATATCATTTACTTATCTCTGTTTTAGAAAGATGAATCTATCTGATTGATTATGTGAATCAGAGAATAAGAATGATGAGTTTAGTTAATTAGGGTAGGAGAGAGAAATTATTAATGATTTTGTAAATGTTTTATTATTTAGAATTTTAAATAAATAAATATATATATAATATATATTAATTAAAAAAGATGACATGTCAATATATTAATTGAAAAAGATGACATATTAATTTCACATTTCATTTCATTTAACAGAAACTTAACGGGTTAGAAGTTTGGTGGAGTAGTGACATAGATGAATATTAATCTCAACTTCAGTGGTATGAGCGAACAAAAATTAGTATAATGATATACGTGAATATTCTATTATAGTTCAGTGATAAAATTGGCATTCTTCCCCGTTACTTTTTTAGTCAGCATTTAAAGAGATTCTCATAAATATTTTTTAAACTACCGACGATGCTTTAAGCCGATCACACATGTCAAGGTCAATGTCAAGGTCAAGTCAAAGTCAAGTCAAGGTAGGAGACCAACCAAAGGACCCAACCGGTGAGCCGACCCAATATCCATCCAAAAAGAGAACATGGAGCCTTCTCGAACCTTCTAGACGCAAGCCATGAAGAAGGAGGGAAAACACTTGACATTTGAATTCAATAATCAAAAGGCTAAATCACAATATCATAATCATAAAATTCTTAATTCCTATTGGATGAAAATGACACACCTTACTTGTATGACATGTCAAATGGGGATCCATGCCACATCACAAAGGCAAGATTTTCTCTAAGTTTCCACATAAGTTACTTAGAGAAAACTCATGACATAGTTCTCCCCATTTGAATAAGTCTAGGTAATTTGAATAGAAAAGTTAATTAGTAATGAGATTGGGCCTTAAGGTTATTCCTTAGCCTCCATATATAACATAACTTCTAAACACCTAGCAAAGACCTGCATTTTTTTATTTACTCACTCCCTAGGTTGTTGCAATACTTGATCTCTCATTTATCATGCCCCTAGTTTTCTAAGATCCTTCCCTTTTCATCTTTAAGCAAAAACACCAAGATAGTGCGTTTTAGTCTCAAAAGAGTCTTGCATAAGGATATGTGGCTTAGATTTTCGATTTCGATCAAGAACATTTCTCTAATGTAAGTTCTTGATCTCTTTTATTTCCTTTTCTATTCCTTGTTATAATTTAATAAAATAGCATGCATGTCTCTTTTTTTTTTACCTTAATTGTGTATGATTATTGATTATATGTGTGCTTGATTTAAATTTCTGCATGATCTATTTGTAAATATGTATAATACTGTATAATAAAGTATAAAATAAGAAAAAAAGAAGTCAAATAAAAATAAACATCGTAAAATCCAAAACCAAGTTACAAACCAAAAATCGGTCAATAAAAGGGTCATTTTGTGGTCATGTTCGGTCATGACCTTTAAATTATGTTTTGAGTTTGAAAATCATTGGTCTCACGGGATTTATCTGTATTTTGAACACTCAAACCCAGAAAAATTTAACTTAATGATGGATTAAAAGGGATTGACCGAAAATTTTCATGAATGATTCTAAACTTGTAAATGTTCGGTCATTTAATTCATAATCGGTTTAATTTTTAAATATTTCTGCACACAATGTGTTTATTCTGTATATAAATGATTTAAACAAAAATTATATCACGAAAAAAATATCCGTCCGAAAAAAATTGAGAACTAATTTACGTCCCCCAACGCTTTTGACCGAGAGTGGATTCTGCTTCTCCTACTTGCACCCGATCAAGCCATCTTTCCTGTTGACTAAGTTTGTCGGTGCATCCGATTGATGGAACTACCTTTTCTCGATGTTGTCTCTTCAAGAAACTGAGGAATTCAAGCCATGCTCACCTGCTGCTCCACCCAACCGAGTTCTTGATGTTGTTGGCTCACTTTGCCGACACATCCGACCGAGGGAGCTGGTTGATGTTGTAGTTCTTCCACCCGACCGAGAAGATCAAGACCCTATTGTTGTTGTCGGCGCTTGTGACCAATGGATGGTGTCCAAACCTCTTACTGCACTCGACCAACGTTTCCATCCGGCTGTTGTTTGATGCTGGTTGCCCGACTAAAGTTCTTAGCCACGACCGAGGATCTGCACTAGTCCTTCTTCACGCGACCAAGAGAATTGACCACAGCTGATTTATTATAATTGCTTTCATTTATTTTCGGTTTTGCTTAGACTTAGGTTTCTTTTATTTTGGTTGGTTTTCAAGGTTATAAGTTTGTGATTGTGTTACGGGCTGCTCATCAAAAACCTCGGTCCTAAAATATTTTATGCATCCATCTCTCGGCCCAAGTGTGCATATGGGCCAGTTTATGTTTTTATGAAATAATTCTGTTTTGTTTACTTTCTCTCTTATTTCTTTTGAACCGAATTATGTTATCTTGGAAGTTTGTTGTAACCGAATACTTTTGGGTAAACCAGCCTCTTTAAATGCTGATGCCCACCCCACTTTTTGGGGCTATGAATTGAATATTTTGGAACTTGGTGTTTAAGTTATCTCTCGGCCCTCATCTCCCTTCTTGGACCGCTAGATGTAATCTAGTGGTATTTCTCTCCTCCCCTTCGGCTCTTTTCTCCCTAACCTCGAATTCTCCTCTAATTCTATGTCCGCTGCGCTAGAGTGTTGAATTCCACCATCAAGAACCCGTTTCTTGAATTAAAGAACTTGAAAGGCTCGGTCATAATTTAAAAGTCTAACATCTTGGTATCAGAGCTGACCGATTCTCAACATGGTAGAAACTCGCTAGCAATCGGAAATGGATGCGCTCAAGGCTCTCATTGAAAACTTGTCCCAACAAACAGCCGCGATGCAAGCCGCAATAGACCAACGATTTGATGCGGCTGAAGAAAGAATGGCAGCCTTTGAGAGCGGGGCATCTGGAAACGTGCAAGAACCCCGCCACAGACCCTATGATGATAATTCTTGCCATGGTCCTTCACCATTTAGGCCCCCGCACCCTGGCCAGAACCGCGACCAACACTATGCTCCTCCTACTCGGCTAACCAAGGTCGATTTTCCTCGGTTTGATGGGTCGGATGTCGAGGGCTGGCTAATTTCTGCCGAGCAATTTTTCAGAGTGGACAAAACTAAGGATGCCACTAAATTAGAAATCGCCCCCATTCATTTTTCTGGCGAAGCAAGAATGTGGTACGGGTCATATCTTCAAAACCGAAATCATATGGAAGCCTTATCTTGGGATGTGTTCAAAAGAGACCTTATGACTCAATTCGGGCCATCTATACATGATACACCAATGAGACAGCTAATGAATTTAAAACAGGTTGGGTCGGTTCAAGAATATAATCTCCGGTACATGTCGCTCTCTCAAAAGTTGTTACATATGCCAAGGGACTACGTCATTGATTGTTACTTGTCCGGTCTAAGGGAAGAAATTGCAAACTGCATCAGGCTGCGATTTCCAGATTCTTTAAACGAAGCAATGGCCATGGCTAAAGTCCAAGAAGCAACATATCGGTCCTTAATGAGCAGTGGTAACTTGTACAGCGCTGAAGCATCGTTGCTGCCCACGCCATCCAATACCAACACAGCCGGGCCGAGCACCAATACTGACTTCAAGAATTCATCATATGGGTCCTCTTCAAATGCAAACCAGGGCCATGTTAAGCAATTAGACTTAGCCTCAATGGATGAAAAGCGAAAGAAGGGCCTATGCTACTCTTGCAATGAAAAATGGCAACCAAACCATAGGTGTAAATCAAAGTTATTCATGGTCTCGGCCAATCAAGAAGATCAAGAACCTGACCAAGAACCTGTTTTGGATGATCCACCTCTATTGCTCCGCTCAGGGGATGAACCAACCATATCTTTACATGCCTTGACCGGGTCTAAAGCTTTCCAAACGCTCCAGATTCTTGGCAAAGTTGGGAACCTGCCGGTGGTGATCTTGATCGATACAGGCAGCACCCACAACTTTATCAATAGTAGGATTTTGGAGAAAATAGACCACAAAAGCATAGCAACCCAGGTGCAATCGGTTAGAGTGGTTGATGGGTCTAATGTGTTATGTTCTAGTGTTTGCAAGGACTTGAAGTGGTCGATGGAAGGCAATGAATACCAAACAGAAATGAAGGTAATTTCCATGGATGGATATGATATTGTGCTGGGAATTGAATGGTTGATTACTCTAGGCCCGTCTTCTTGGGACTTTGAAAAGCTGACCCCATCCTATGATAAGCAAGACAGAACCACGGTCCTTAAAGGGATTCCTCGGTCGCAGGCCAGTTTGATGCATGGAAACCAGTTGGAAAAGACCTTAGATGAATATATTGTTGCTTCCAAAATGCAAGTAAAGAGTAAGCCCGAAGGCCAAACTGTTTCACTAGCTGCAATGACTTTGGAAGATATTCCTAATGATCTAATTAGAAGCTATGGCTCGTTCGATGTTGTTGTTATGCTGGTTCGGGAAAAAGACTTGGCCTGGATTTTTGAGCCAAGTATGGAGTTTAATCGAAGTTGGAAGAAATTATTTTTGCACCAGGCGCTGGGGCCATTGCAGCAACCAAGGCCAGCTCTAAACACTGAAAAACTCGACCTTGGGTGCACATAAATTCCAGAAAGGGGCGGAGTGGCAAGCGACCCGGCAGCGAAAAAGACCGCAAGGACCCGGCCAGTTCCACTACTGAAGCGATTCTGCCGAAAGTTTTTTGTGAAAATACGGTCTTATGCTGCGACCTTTGCTGAATGTGCCGAAGCCCGACCGAAGCAATAGTTTTGAAGTTGAAGATGCATATTAGAGGCTGACCAGTCCACGTTCTTTTCGTCGAGGGCGACGAACCTCAAAGGGGGGGATTATGTTACGGGCTGCTCATCAAAAACCTCGGTCCTAAAATATTTTATGCATCCATCTCTCGGCCCAAGTGTGCATATGGGCCAGTTTATATTTTTATGGAATAATTCTGTTTTGTTTACTTTCTCTCTTATTTCTTTTGAAACCGAATTCTGTTATCTTGGAAGTTTGTTGTAACCGAATACTTTTGGGTATACCAGCCTCTTTAAATGCTGATGCCCACCCCACTTTTTGGGTCTATGAATTGAATATTTTGGAACTTGGTGTTTAAGTTATCTCTCGGCCCTCATCTCCCTTCTTGGACCGCTAGGTGTAATCTAGTGGTATTTCTCTCCTCCCCTTCGGCTCTTCTCTCCCTAACCTCGAATTCTCCTCTAATTCTATGTCCGCTGCGCTAGAGTGTTGAATTCCACCATCAAAAACTCGTTTCTTGAATTAAAGAACTTAAAAGGCTCGGTCATAATTTAAAAGTCTAACAGATTGTCTTGATTCTAGGTTAGAAAAATATAAAACTCACACAAAACATAGAATCTAACAAAAGTCAAAACACAAAGTCATACAACCTCAAAATCAAACAAAAATTATAAAATCTCAAAAAATTAAAATACAAAATCACAAAACTCCAAAAACATAAATACTTCACCCTATATAAAATGATCACTTATATAGTCCTACATTGGTATCCTAAAAGATTTCCAACCTCATTTGCAAATATATATAGCTAAGTAATTCAACCATAAAAGGGACTCAAAAAAGATTCTTTGGAAGAGATATCTTAAAGGCTAGTTTTTCTTTTTAACCCTATTTGTCATAGTAAAAAAATATTTATCAAGTAAGGTGATTAAGGGAACATTTTCTAAAATTTTATTTACAAGTTGGGCCAGTTAAGTTTGGTCAATATTAATAGAGTGTCCATCGTGTGTTATATGGGATTTATTATTTTCTAATAGGTACATTCTTATATCATATATTTTACTTTACTAAAATGATGGATACCTAGAAGTATGATAGGAACAGATTATGAACCTAGACTCGTGATAGTATGAGATTCAATCTTTAGACACATGTTTAGGACTCGTGAAATAAATTATTAAATAAAATGTAAAAATTATATTTTATATAAAATGGACAAGGGTTTATAATAGAAATTGTCCTTTGAACTGGTACGTGAACTAAATCTTTTTCATAAATGGAACCAAGCACCAGCTCAAAAATCATAATTGCTAAAATACACGCAAATAATTTTCTTTATCAATTTCTCACGGAAAAAAAAATTAGGTAACGACTCTAAAAATGTTAAAGTTAATATAATATTTTTTTTAAATCCTAGCTTGGTTCCTCATCTCACTTTTAGGCGAGACAACTCCGAAGAGTGACGTTTCATTGCATCGTTTTATGAGATTTGAGAGTAAGGTAAGTTACGGGATTTAACAAAATTAACAAAAAAAAAAAAAATTTACTATGACAAAGAAGGTTAAAAAGAAAAACTAGCCTTTAAGATATCTCTTCCAAAGAATCTTTTTTTAGTCCCTTTTATGGTTGAATTACTTATCTATATATATTTGCAAATGAGGTTGGAAATCTTTTAGGATACCAATGTAGGACTATATAAGTGATCATTTTATATACGGTGAAGTATTTATGTTTTTGGAGTTTTGTGATTTTGTATTTTAATTGTTTGAGATTTTATAATTTTTTTTGATTTTGAGGTTGTATGACTTTGTGTTTTGACTTTTGTTAGATTTTATGTTTTGTGTGAGTTTTATATTTTTCTAACCTAGAATCAAGACAATCACAAACATATAACCTTCAAAACCAACCGAAATAAAAGAAACCTAAGTCTAAGCAAAACAGAAAATAAATGAAAGCAATTATAATAAATCGGTTGTGGTCTAGTCGTATTTTCATTTTGGTTTCTCATCTATTTCTACGAGATTCGAGAGAAATGTGAGTTAGTTTTCCAAAGTTGATTTTTATACCTTACAAAAAAAATATTCAATTGCTTAGTATGTTGATGCTTAGGATTTCCAACAAAATACACTACACTAACATTATCACAATAAACAGAATAATCTTCTCGATTGGGAAATGAAGTCCAATAGGAGGTTCATCAACCAATAGGATTTTATAACCACAATTGGTCAACCCTATTTACTTAGCCTCTAGACTAGAATGGTATGAAGTTGAGTTGTGTTTAATGGATGAATAATCCTTATAAACACACTTGATACTCGGACTTCATTAATATTTGACTTGTACGTATTTTATATTCAAACACATCCATCCTAAAAATAAAACACTACTTTTATTTTTTATTATTTAGAAACAAATAAATCTGTTGAGAAAATTTAAAACAAAGTAAAGTAGAGAGTTAATTAAGTGGGAAATAATTAACTTGAAAAAGAAATAAACAAAAGCTATGATCTTGAACTTTATCTTAACAAACATGGTTTTGATGATGTTTAAATAGAATAAAGCTAAGTTATATATTTGTTTTATGTAGGTGCATATATAAGAATATGCTACTTTAGACGTGGTCTAAAGAAGGCTATCTTAGACGTGAAACGCAGTTAGACGTGGTAGTCTAACTCCTTTAGACGAGGTCTAAAGGGAAGCGCAGTTAGACGAGGTAGTCTAACTTCTATAGAAAATGTCTAAAGGGATACGTAGTTAGACGTGGTAGTCTAACTCCTTTAGACGAGGTCTAAAGGGAAGCGTAGTTAGATGAGGTCGTCTAACTCCTTTATACGAGGTCTAAAGGGATACGTAGTTAGACGAGGACGTCTAACTCCTTTAGACGAGGTCTAAAGGGAAGCAGAGTTAGACGAGGACGTCTAAATCCTTTAGATGAGGTCTAACGGGAAGTGTAGTTAGACGATGACGTTTAACTCCTTTAGACGAGGTCTAAAGAGAAGCGTAGTTAGACGAGGTCGTCTAAATCCTTTAAACGAGGTCTAAAGGGAAGCGTAGTTAGACAAGGACGTTTAACTCCTTTAGACAAGGTCTAAAGGGAACCTTAGTTAGATAAGGTAGTCTAACTCCTTTAGACGAGGTCTCAAGGGAAGCATAGTTAGACGAGGTCGTCTAACTCCTTTAGACGAGGTCCAAAGGGAATCGTAGTTAGACGAGGACGTCTAAATCCTTTAGACGAGGTCTAACGGGAAGTGTAGTTAGACGATGACGTTTAACTCCTTTAGACGAGGTCTAAAGGGAAGTGCAGTTAGACGAGGTAGTCTAACTTCTTTAGAAAAGGTCTAAAGGGATACGTAGTTAGACGTGGTAGTCTAACTCCTTTAGACGAGGTCTAAAGGGAAGCGTAGTTAGATGAGGTCGTCTAACTCCTTTATACGAAGTCTAAAGGGATACGTAGTTAGACAAAGACGTCTAACTCCTTTAGACGAGGTCTAAAGGGAAGCATAGTTAGACGAGGACGTCTAAATCCTTTAGACGAGGTCTAACGGGAAGTGTAGTTAGACGATGACGTTTAACTCCTTTAGACGAGGTCTAAAGGGAAGCGTAGTTAGACGAGGTCGTCTAAATCCTTTAGACGAGGTCGTCTAACTCCTTTAGACGAGGTCGTCTAACTCCTTTAGACGAGGTCTAAAGGGAAGTGTAGATAGATGAGGTCTTCTGAGTCCTTTAGACGAGGTCTAAAGGGAAGCATAGTTAGATGAGGACGTCTAACTCCTTTAGACAAGGTCTAACGGGAAGTGTAGTTAGACGATGACGTTTAACTCCTTTAGACGAGGTCTAAAGGGAAGCGTAGTTAGACGAGGTCGTCTAAATCCTTTAGACGAGGTCGTCTAACTCCTTTAGACGAGGTCTAAAGGGAAGTGTAGTTAGATGAGGTCTTCTGAGTCCTTTAGATGAGGTCTAAAGGGAAGCGTAGTTAGACGATGACGTCTAACTCCTTTAGACGAGGTATAAAGGGAAGCTTAGCTAGATGAGGTAGTCTAACTCCTTTAGACAAGGTATAAAGGGAAGTGTAGTTAGACGAGGTCGTCTAACTCTTTTAGACGAGGTCTAAAGGGAAGCGTAGTTAGACAAGGTTGTCTAACTCCTTTAGACGAGGTCTAAAGGGATGCGTAGTTAGGCGAGGATGTCTAACTCCTTTAGACGAGGTCTAAAGGGATGCGTAGTTAGATCAGGTAGTCTAACACCTTTAGACGAGGTCTAAAGGGATGCATAGTTAGAAGAGGACATCGAACTCCTTTAAACGAGGTCTAAAGGGAAACGTAGTTAGATGAGGCGTCTAAGAAGATGGACGTCTAAGCAAGTCTGATAGACGTCTGAAGGTAGATGAACTTCCAGACAGCTAGCAGTAGAGTTCTACAGATAGCTGATAGAAGAGTTCATCAAATGAACAACTTCCATGTTTTCCATTATTCAAATTTCCTGTACTACATTGTACTACCACGATCTCAAGAATCTTTTCCTGATGTACTACCCAGTACCTCATGAATAGTACATCCAACAGAAAGAGGACATGTGTCCAAAAGAAGAATTAGACCGTTGGTGTATTTCAGTATATATGGAAGCCAAATGACAATGGTCAAGACAGAGAGCATTTTCATTCATTCGATTAAATAAAATTTCCGAAATCAAATGTCTCGAAATCAAATATCTCACTCTCTATCTAGTTGTGAATATATTGTAATTACATATTGTCTTTTCTAAAAGAAAACTTTAGTGTTGTAATTAAGTTGAAAAAAGGTTGTTTTGTTCAACAGAGAGATAGCTAGCTCAGTAATCTGTATTTTATATAAGGAAGTTAGTGAAATTCTTCCGGTTGTTGGAAGAAGGGGTGACGTAAGAGAGTTTGCTCCGAACATCCATAAACAACTCTGTGTTCTTTATTTTATGTCTTTCATCTTTCATTGGTTCAAAGCTTCAAACATAAACAAACATTTTCGTACTTGAATCGTTTGAAGAGTTTGTGATGGTTTGCGAAAAATAGAAAGAGATATTAATCCCTCACATGATTTCAATCAAATCATTTTCCTGAAGTTGTCATCAATAGTCAGACCCTAGTCTCTATTGGTAGCACCGATCCTATCACAATGGCAATGAGGGAGTCCAAAGATCTCGACAAGATGGAGCTCTTTGACTTGCTAGCTGATTTGAAGGCCTATGAGTTTGAAATAAACAATAGGAATGAAGAGGAGTGTTCCACATTTGTCATTCCAACCAAGGAACTAGTGACTGCTGAGGAGTCACCTGCTGCCACTGAAGTAAAGACGGTTGCCCAGTAGCTCAATAGTGATGCAATGGCTCTCTTCGTGAAGAAATTCGGAAAATTCATGAAGAAGAGAAATTCTAACTCAAACTCTTTAAATAAAAAAAATGATAATAAGAATAACTCTAAGTCTAACTTGAAGTGTTTTAACTGTGATAAACTAGGTTATTATAAATCGGAGTGTAGGAAGCCAAAACGTGATGAGAAGAAGAATGATAACGAGAAAGAGTTGAAAGCTCTCATTGCGGCTGACAGCAAGGTAAAGTGGATCCAAAGCGGCCCAGATGACTAATCATCTAGTGTTAGTGATGATGAAGAGGTTGCATGCTTCATGGCCAGAGAAGAGGAAGACTATGAGGTATTTGATTTCTCTTCAGAAGAGTTTACACATGATGACTTAATTTTTGCACTCAATGACATGGTCATGGAGTACAAAAAGCTATCAGACTCTTAAAATGAAATAAGGTCGAAATTTGAAATCAATAAACATATTTTATCTTAAACTTCTAAACCAAAAGAAAGTCTTATTCAAAAGTTAAGGGATCAAATCCATCCTCTAAAGTTAAGGGATCAGCTCCTAGCAGGCATACGTCTATAAAGCCTAAATCTTACGCACTAATCACAACACAAAATGGGAAATCCATCAGAATAACTTAAATATTGATTCTTAAGGGACTGATTGACCGAGGACCCAAGTGAATGTGGGTACCAAAAGCCGTAAATACATTTTTGTGTAGGTGATATAGGACAGATGAATGGAGGCAACTTGGAGCACACTCCTCTAAGATTATGCTCCAACAGATCAACAAGTGGCACATGTGTTCTCAAAGCCACTCCCACAAACTAAGTGCTTCTTCCTTAAAATTATTTTTGGGTCTTGAGGACCTCATATCATTTATTTTCTTTAAACATGCATAAATTGAGGGGGAAATTAATGTTTAATATGTTCAGACAGATGCACGTAGACGAAAGCTTGAGTTGGTCTATTAAATGACGTCGTGTAAAAGAAAACGAGTATTTAGACGTGTATTTACTTAAGTTGTCTATGTTTCTGGGTTGGATAAATGTCTTTGTTTAATACTAACGCCGGTTAGACGTCTGAAAGAAAAGTGTAGTTATACTCTCACGTCTAACCAGACACATGTTTGACACGTGATGTTCAAGCGTAATTAGACGCTTGCGTCTAATTAGATGTCTAAACGTTTATAAGACAAGTGTACTTATACATCTGCGTCTAAATAGATATCTATCCAACTTAGACGCTAGAATGTGGACAATAGGTTAGACGTCTAACTACGTGTGTTGTTAGATATTTCATCATCAAACCGATTAAGGACAGCTGTTAATATGCGTTGTCATCTAATTTTCCCGCCCAAACATTAAAACAGTTATGTTCTAAACTCAAATAACTTGAAGACATGTGTCTTTCAATGTTAAAGAAAATGACTAATATATCCTTAACTATTAAGATTTTTTGGTAAAAACTCAGTTAATGATGACTACTTTTGGGAAAATGTGTCTAAAATTAATTGATGGGCCTTCTTTTTCAAAAAATGACGATTAAACATGTGACGGTTCAAATTCTACTTAAAGACATATTGCATGTGTTTGGAGTTCTTATGCTTACTTTCTTCTTAAAACCCTAATTCTCTTTTCCTTCTCTCTAAGAAACCTTGTTTATCTCCGTTCTAATCCGTTTCTTACTTTCAATGATGGCTGGCAAGAAGGTTGTTTCCCTTCTCTCAACACTCTACAGGTGGATTTTGATTCACTCTACACAATCGAGCAATAGAATATCATGGATATGTTCGGATCGCTCGAGTATTCTGGCCTTAGGAAGTATCTCAGTGGTCCGTATGTTTTTATGAAAAGGAGAGGATCTTTTGACGAAGAAGAAGAGGATGTCAAACAACTCAATCGGCGAAAGAAGAAAGCAGTCGAAACTTCAATCGCAACTCCAAGTACTAGACCGATTGTTGCTCAAACGCCTCGCCCACCAAGACTAGTAAGCGGCGGTTTCGGATTCGGCAAACGAACTCCCGGCATCTCAAGTGTATGGACTGGATGGCAATTCGACGCTGAACGACGAGAAAGGGAATGGAAGGCAAGGGAAGAAGAAGAAAGGAAGCGGAAGGAAAAAGAAAATGAAAAGGGGGGATCATCCAATCCTTAGTTTATTTTCTCTCTTATGAACAATTTATCTATGTTTGGTTTTGTTTCAGAACTCAGTCGTTTTTATCATACTCTAAAGTAATTATTTTTCTAAATATCCTTTGAAAAATCAAAACATGTTTTGAAATTTTTCTTAAAACAGAAAAACATCAAAAAGGGAGAAATTGTTAAACATATTTTTCAAACCGGCCACACATTACAAGTTTTGAATATTTATTCTAAATAATCAAAAAGGGAGAAATTGATAGAAAAGGTAAGTAAGTTAATTTTCAAACCGGCCACACATTACAAGTTTTGAATATTTATTCTAAATAATCAAAAAGGGAGAAATTGATAGAAAAATTAAGTAAAGTTAATTTTCAAACCGGCCACACATTACAAGTTTTGAATATTTATTCTAAATAATCAAAAAGGGAGAAATTGATAGAAAAATTAAGTAAAGTTAATTTTTGGAAGCGGCCAGAAAAACTAAACAACTATTAACTTCTATGTGCAGGAACAGATCGAATTGCACAGACCGGCTGGAGCCTCATAAACCGGCTGAAGAACACTTCAAAGAAATCTAGTTCCAAGTGATCAAGTCAAGATCAAGAGGAACCGGTTTTAACATTCTCAAGAGACCGGCTAGCAAAGACAAGTCTACATTCCAGCCGGACTATACTGTGGAAGAATCAACCGGAAACTAAAATTTAATGAGATGACGTAATATGACGAAATAGACATGTCTCGAAGAGATAAACGAAGATAAGATCCGATCAGAAGCATGCGAGAAAAACAATGATGATTTATTGATCCGACTTCGACAACCGGAAGGTGCATGCCTGACACGTGTTCGAATCTGCAAACCGGCTACGTCATCTTTACCTGAGGAGTGTCTGCATTCTTGCCAAGTGTTGAGGAAGGTGAAACGTGCAAGTAACCTCTCTGCACCGGCGTGACTCTAGATTAACCAATCCCACGATGAGAGAAGAAAGGTACCGTTGGAACGATCTTCACTATAAAAGGAAGACGAAGCGACCTCATTAATGACAAGTCACGAAAATCTTAGAGAGATAAAGAAATCTCACGTGCGAATCAAAATCGTTGTGTCATTTACCGAAAGTTATTGTTGTGTTGTGTTATTGTATTACATCAAGAGTGAGTTGGTGTAACCGGCGAGTAGTGAGTTAAGGCTCGACCGGCTGTGTAACCGTTGTAACTTTGAAAGTTAGTGGAGATCCTTCTCATAACCTGAGAAGAAGGGGTGACTGACGTAGGAGGGTTTGCTCCGAACATCCATAAAAATCTTGTCTCGTGTTATTTCCTTTATTTCCTGTTTACTCACTTAACCTAACCACAAACCAAAACAATCTTACTCCTTAAATCAAAAACCGGTTCATATACTCCATCTAACCGACTCCTTATTAATCTCATCAAAACTAAGTTGCATACTTTGCTTCAGACTGAAACAGACATTTCCGCCCTTGAATCCGGTTCAAGAGTCTGTGACAGTTTGCGAAGTGCTGAGAACGGTCATAGTCTCTAACCGGACTATCACCAAAGTGTGTTGTGTTGTTGTAAGCGGCCTCCCTTCCTAGAACCGGAAACACCCCGGTCCTCCAAGGGAGTCCCCGATCCTAACAAAGGAGGTGTGTGAGTTCTTCAAGACGGAGAACGTGGTTGGAGACTCGATAATGGCAACGGTGAACGGTAAATTTATCTCATTCAATGAATCGATGTTTGCCGAGTTTTTTGAACTACCGTTTCAGGGTCACACCTTTGACTTTGTAATTCCGGCCCAGGTTATTTTAGAGTCGCAGATTGTCTTCTCAATCGACGGTAGTTCGATCAGAATAAATGGGTAGAAGAAGCTCTTGAAGCCCCATTTTTGTCTTCTTAACGACATTGTGGCTAAGGCACTTTAGGGTAGGGCAGGCTCATTCGAGCTGTATACCCAAGATAGATTCGATTATATGATTGCCATCTCTAAAGGTATGTCGATTAAATGTGTATCTACCTTGTTCTCTAATCTCTTCTAGTTGGTTTATTCAAGGAACAAGCAGAGTGTGGGCTTTTCAGTCAAACTCGGCTGGTTCATGGAGCATTTGGGCATTCCCATGGACGGGGGTGAGGCTGTTAACCCCTATCGTATATTCACCAATATCTCTGTGAAAGGCACCCTTGAAAGAAAGAAACTCTCCAAGGAGATGACTCCTGGATACTTCAGCCAACAGACGAGTGGTCAATCGATCACTCGGTCCAAGCGCCAAGCGACCTCCATCCGCTCGATGGGTGCTAAAAGAGCTAAATCCTCCATTATGGAGTCTGATGCTAGCTCTAACAGTCAGAAGACAGTGCCGAGAAAGGATTCGGGAGTAGTTGAATCCATCTCTAAAAGGGCAAGACAAGGAATTCTTCCCCTCGCCACCATCCCGATCTCGTCTCTTTCGCCCTCTCCCCAGCCAGCCCGATTAAGAAGCGGACTAGGTTGTCTCCTCCTGCTGTTGATCAGATGAAGGCGTTTAATGTCGCCAAAAAGTCTACCAAGGTAACTTTCTCTACTCCTCCGTCTGTAGTGCCAAATATTGATGTTCTTGTATTGGAAAACGCTGAAGGACCAACTGTTGAGCCAGTTGGTCAAAATATTGAATGCTTTGACATGGAAATATCGCATGTCCTCCCTAACGAATCAGTAGTTGCTCATGCTACTAGTAATGTCTTTATATCTGCTGAAATAGAGTAGGCAATTGCTCCCACGTTTGTTGCTATTATATCTATCGAACAAGCTCTCATTTAGTCGAATGTTGAGACGCTTGTCGTTGAAACTATTGAAGAACCACCCGTTAAGAAAACAAAGGGAATAGTGACTAAGCTTCTAGAAGCGGCATTTTAGAAGGCTCTGTCCCCTTATGAAATCGTATGAGCAGTAAGGGAGGCTCATGGCATCACTATCAAAGAACTAGTGCCTACTCTTAAACTAGTCGAAGTTCCTGGAAAGGGAAAAGGTATTGCTAAAGAGATTACGGAAAAGGTTTCGGAGGCCATTTGTATCTTCAATCTCGTTATGGAACATGTTAAAGAGAAAGCTACAGAGAAGATTGAAGTCTTCGATACCTGGTTGAATCATTGGTTAAAATCACAATTCGATTAAATCATCTTCGGTGGTGAAATCGAAAAGGAATGGAAGAAGTTAATAAAGATGGAGAAGAGGGTCCTTAAATGGGAAAAAACAACTGGGGTCCATGAAGCACTAAAGAGAAAGAATCTCGTTGTTGCAAATATTATGGGTTGAGCACTCTTTCCTCTACTTGAGGCGAGAAAGGAAAACTTCAATTCGCTTGCTAGGGATGCTCTTTCAGAATAGAATGAACTGAAGCGACTTGACTTGATTATCAATGACTATTGCTCTACAGTCATCCCGATACGTTCATTGCACCAAGTCATCTCGGTCGAGTATTATTCAAGTTAGTGCAGACGGCAACAGTTCCGACGACATTGATGACATGTCTCCTCATCAAAGCGAGCCCCTAAAAAATCATTAGAGCTTACCAGTTTATATTTGAAGATGAAGAGTAGGCTTCTATCTATCTCTCTAAGCTTGCCAACTTTTCTTTTGAAGAAAAGCGTCTGATGGCCCAGCATGTTGTTGAACAGCCCCTGTGGTGGTTCAAACTAAAATCCATATTAAAGAGGAGATAGTAGTTTCTAAAGCTGTTTAGATGCCCGTTCCTTAGAAGGAGACATCTGTAGTGGCTCCTCCTACATCTGAAGCAGAAATATCCCCATTGATTGAGGGGGAACCTCCAAAGACAGTTGAACAGTCTTCAGGTTCACAAGCTGAGGAGGAACCCTTGAAGCAAACTGATTCAAAGAAGACTGCGTCTGCTGAGAGGGAACGATCTAAAAATATTGAGTCATACTCATCCCCTGAAGAAACGCCATTGGAAGAATGTCCTCCTCCTACTCCAACTGCACATCCATCTTCACCCATCAAGACAGTTACACACATTGAGAACATTGCTGATCTACCTCTTCACTGTGAAGATATTTCAGAGCGTGTTAATCAGGTATGTGTCGAGATCCTTAATGGACAAGAAAACTCAAGAGATGTATCAAAGGCTCCCTATTCCCCTCCGAAAGACAAAGAATCAAAGCGTTCTTTACAAGTGAATGTGCATGTGAACCCTATTCACACTGCTCCATCTTGCTCCCAAGTTGTATCTTTGGCTCCTCATTCCTCTGAAAAATCCTCTCTTAGAGGAGAAAACTTTTGTAATGCAATCATGGATGCGCTGAGTTCCATGCAGCAAAACATAATGGACATATCGTCCAGATTGGAACATCTTGAGAAGGGGTCTACTTCAAGTAAAGAAGATGTCTTTTCCATTTTTTCCACCCAAAAGAAAATTGAGAAAATTTTGAATAGAAATATATACGAAGTCAACATCCTTCATACTCAATACAAGAAGCTGGAAAAGAACATTTTCAACGTTAGTCGGATCATCATGCTCAAGCTAAGAATTTTAACTTGGAGCTTCATCAAGAGACCAGATACACGATTGAACTTATTCAGGAACAAGTAATGGAGATGTCTAATTCGTTAAGAAGAGCATAGGCTGAGCGATTAGAGCAGGCGGACACCGTTGCAGAGAAATTTCAAGTTGGTGAAGAAGTTGAAGTTGTTGCTGAGAAAGAAAGAGCTCTGATTGTTACCAACCCTAATAATGTTAAAAAGGGGGGAAGGAAGCAAAATAGAGGGGTCAACTTCTGCTCGAGAAACTTGATCAAAATCTAAGCAAAAAACTAATCAAGGAGGCGAAGGCAGTTGTGCACCAGAAAGAAGAGGCCAAGGTTGTGGAGGCAACATAGGTGGTGGTAGTGGAGGTCGAGCGATCACTCAATTCCATAACATATTATTTGGAGAACCAATTCTTGAAAGTGGCGCAGATCCAAGAGTAAAAAGGGAAGGTCACTAAATCTTTCTCCTTGTGTTTTTCTTTGCTTGATACTTTAAAACTATGTTTGAAAACTATGGTGAATTACTTTAATTTTAATCTTATTTAATGAGGGTTCATTTTTCTTGATAAAGTTGCATATTTTTAACATCATCAAAAAGGGGAAATTGTTGAGAAATTTTAAAACAAAGTAAAGAAAAGATTTAATTAAGTGGGAAATAATTAACTTGAAAAAGAAATAAACAAAAGCTATGATTTGGAGCTTTATCTTAACAAGCATGGTTTTGATGATGTTTAAATATAATAAATCTAAGTTATCCATTTGTTTTATGCATGTGTATATATAAGACTATGCTACTTTAAACATGGTCTAAAGAAGGCTATCTTAGACGTGAAACGCAGTTAGACGTGGTAGTCTAAATCCTTTAGACGAGGTCTAAAGGGAAGCGCAGTTAGAGTTGGTAGTCTAACTCATTTAGACGAGGTCTAATGGGATACGTAGTTAGACGTGGTAGTTTAACTCCTTTAGACGAGGTCTAAAGGGAAGCGTAGTTAGACGATGTTGTCTAACTTCTTTAGACGAGGTCTAAAGGGATACGTAGTTAGACCAGGATGTCTAACTCTTTTAGACAAGGTCTAAATGGAAGCGTAGTTAGAAGAGGTCGTCTAACTCTTTTTGACGAGGTCTAAAAGGAATCGTAGTTAGACGAGGTCGTCTAACTCCTTTAAACCAAGTCTAAATGGAAGCGTAGTTAGACGAGGACGTCTAAGTCCTTTAGACGGTGGAAACATAGTTATACGAGGACGTCTAACTCCTTTAGATGAGGTCTAAATGGATGCGTAGTTAGACGAGGTAGTCTAACTCCTTTAGACAAGGTCTAAAGGGAAGAAGAGTTAAACGAGGTCTAAAGGGAAGTAGTTACACGAGGTCGTCTAACTCCTTTAGACGAGGTCTAAAGGGATGCGTAGTTAGAAGAGGTCGTCTAACTCCCTTTGAGTACGTGGTATTTGTTCATTTGATACAATTAGCTAGCTTGACAAACTGCACAAAAGTGAGTGGAGCAGGAGTAGCATTTCCAGTACAAGACAATATCAGAGGATATTCGGCGCACTACCAGTTTAGTACGGCCACGATCCATTTGTTCAGAGTTTTCTGTATTCTGGTACTATGGGAAGCCTTCCAACGGACACTTACCACGTGTCCATTAAGAAGATTCGACCGTAGGTGTCCTTCTACTACAAATAGATGCTCAAGGACAACGGACGAATCACCGGATCACTTGAACACATGAAGTTACTTGCTCACTTGCCAACTTACTCACGATTCACATTCTTGCTCTTCATGAATTCTTACATTCTTCAAGATCAAGAGAGAGAAATTGAATTATTGTCTAGCTGTGAGAACATTGTAAGTTGAACAGAGGTTGTTCTGTTCAACAAAGAGTTAGCTAGCTTAGTAAGTTGTATTCGATTCAAAGTATTTAGTGGATATCCTTCCGTTCGTGGAAGAAGGGATGATGTAGGAGTTTTATCTTCGAACAATCATAAAACTCTCTATGTTCTTTACTTTCTACCATTTACATTCAGTTGTTCAAAGCTTCAAATCCGACGAACACTTCCGCACTTGAATCTGTTTCAAAAGTTTGGAGGATTTGTGAAGAATAGAAACAGATATTAATCCCTCACAGGATTACTATCGAAGAATTATCATAAGCTGTTAACAATAGTCAGACCCTAGTCTCTATTGATAGCACCGATCCAAACACAATCATGTGGATATAAATAATAAAATTAATGAAAAAAATAAAATACATGCTCACTATATTCTCCTTTTCTTTTTTTCACATTTTTATTTGTTTCTTACAACAAATATAAGAAGTAAGATAATAAAAATATATTTGAAAAATTAATACAAATCTATCTACACTTGAAGGTTGATTGGCTCTTTACTGTTAGATTTTATGGGTCACTATTATAATAAATAATTGAGCAAATGTCATCTTTTAATTAAGTCAAAATAATATAATCTAATGTAAAATAAAGTTTATAGACTTATGGGTGTATTTGTCATGAATATAATGTGAGAATACTACTTAAGTAAACTTTCTAATTTTATGAAGGGGCTAAATTAGAAATTGTTAAACCAAAATAACTAACATTATGGTTATTTTGTAATGGTATAGTCCCCAATTGATGTATGATCAATTTACTCTTTGCGTCTCCATCAACAGAGTTAGAAAACTAATTTAACGTACTTATCAATTGAAATATTCATCCCATTTCTAAAGGAAGAGAAGATTAATGAATCTTTCAATTACAAATAAAGAGAATATGAGTACAAGTACGCTTCCACTAGTCTTAATTTCTCACACATATTATTATTATTTAATTCAGGTAAATCAAACAATTGGTATTAGAGTCATCCTAATTTACATATGTGAGAAAATTATATTGAGACTTATATGAAGATTTATATGCATGAAATTGATATATGCATGCAATTGATAATAAAAGCATGTTATTAGGAATATATATATATATATATATATATATATATATTAATTTGTGATAATTTCAAATAAATTTGGTGTAAAATATAAAGAATTATGATTAAAATATTTTAGGACAGAGGAATTGTTTGTATTTGATTGATAAAATTTAGGGATATTTAAATTTTCTCATAAGTCTCGTTAAAAAGGAATTATTATTAAAAATTCCTAGATTCGAGGAGATTTAGATTCTCGTTAATGATTGATATAATATATAATATATAATATATAATATATAATATATAATATATAATATATAATATATAATATATAATATATAATATATAATATATATAATATATAATATATTATAAATTTAAGAGAGAAAGGAGTATATGTTTATATAGAATTTAATATGTATAATTTTATTTTATTTCACAATAAAATTAAATTAAAATTAAATAAAATTAAATTAAACTACATGTCGTTTATCAAAACAAAATTACATGTTTATTCAGAAAATTATATATTACTGATTTGGATTATATACAATAATATGATATTTTAATTCAAAATTAATGATACTATAGTTCATTAATTGAATTGTATTTATTGATACAAATAATCACCAAAGTAATCATGTTTGTTAAAATTGATTCAATAAAATTTTGAATTTTAGTATTGTGTAATAATGTGATTATATTATTTGATTTAAAGATTGATAATTAATTGACCGAATTACATAAATACTTGTGATGGTAAACATGTAATAATTATAAAGTCGTATTTATGTGAATAATTAATTTATCCAAAGATAGATTTAATTATTTGACATGTCTTATTATTAATGTTTTATTATTACAACAAAATAATATTAGCAGTTAATATTACTGTACAAAGACTTGATATTAATGTTGTGTTAAGTATTTTGAGATGGGATAAAACATAATTTAAATTTAATTGTTATTTAATATTATAGTCATGAGCATTTATTAATGTAATTTATTAATTTTGTTTTTGTTTATGAGTACAGTTGTTGCTATTGTATCTGTTAATGCTAATTCGGTTATGATCCTTGATGGAAGCAATTTTAAGGATTGGAAAGAGAACATTCTTATTGTTCTCGGATGCATGGATATCGACTTTTTGTTTAGAATGGATAAGCCCACTCCTACTACGAATGATAGTAACTCTAATGATAAGAGAATATATGAGAAGTGAAAACGTTCTACTCGTTTGATTCTTATTGAAACATCCATACTCATATATTATAACTACACTAAAACATCCCTACTCATATATTATAGCTACTGCTAAGGATGGGAAAGACATATACATACTCAAACAGTTAGATCTATTAACATTGATATCATTAGCGGAAGCCATATAATATTGGTCATGTTTAACATATAATTCATATATACATGCTTCATAATACAGCCAAAAGAAGCTACAATAAGATAAGTTAAACTCCATCACATCTATCATGATTCTATACAAGTCTTATGCTCAAGCTTTACTTTAACAACTAAAAGAAGATAGATAATTCTTATTATATAGGTATATTATATGCAGACTTCATTTGACAGCCCAAAATATACACAGAATTACATCATTTCTGTCCTGATATCATGCCAGTCTTATATATATTCTCCATTAAACATTCAAGTAAAGACAAGTTAAGTCTGTCAGTCTTGGTCTCTCCTTCCATACTTATTTCTATCAGATTGCTCCTCTTCAAGACTCAATCCTTCAAGTTCATACTATTTATGGTTGTGTATCTACATCACACAAGCATAGTGAGTCTAGTGACTCAACAAGTAAATAAGTATTTAAAACATGCTGGAATTCTTTTCTTTTAAAAGCGGTACATATGCATATAAATTGTTCATCAATTAAAAGGGAAATAATCTGTTTATAAACATTAAAGGCATGTTTAGAGAAATGATATCATAGTATTTGTACAATTATATCTTGATCCATATTTTGACCCTAGACCATTCAGAGCTGATCCTGAAGGCTTCAGGTAAACCTGCACTACCTCCAAGATTGGAACCTTCTAAAAAAGAGGAGTATGACATTATTGTTATCTGGTCTGTCAACACAATGAAAGAGTTGGCAAAATGTACCAAGACAAAGGTTTATACTCTGAAGAAGAACCCAAATTGTCAGGTTGATCAAGTCTGAAAGAAGAATCCAGACTTAAAGCAGGGTCAAAACTTAGCAAAAGAAAGTGAAAACAAAATCCCAAAAAATGGACAGATTTTCCTGGGTGTGTTCAAAGCAAAGTTGGAAAAAATCGAAAATCCCTTTGAGTTCAAGTTACCATCAGACGTGGAAGAAAAATGTGTTCGATCATGGGAACATGTGATAATGGGTAATTATATTGGGAAAAAATCTGCCACTTTTGATGCCACCAAGGAAGAACTCATGAAGCAATGGGGAAAAGGATGTCTAATGAAGATCACCTCTATCAGTCACGGCATGTATTTTCTGAAATTCAATTAAGAGACTAATCTTGAGAAAATTTTAGAGTTGGGACATACACACGTGGGGAAAGAATGCATGAAACTCGGAAAATGGAAAGATGGTACGAGCTATGATAGTATTCCAAAAGAAACAGTGCAAATCTAGTTCAAGTTGTGAAATATCGCTCCCCGCATGTACAACGCGGAAGCCTTAAGCCATTTCGCTAGCCTTCTAGGAAACCTGCTATACATGGACAAAATCATTGAGGAAAACGAAAATCTCACATATGCTAGGATGAGCGTTGAAGTTCAACCCAGAAGCGTTCTCCCCAACGAAATTACAGTGGTGGATCGAAAGGAAAATGCTACCAAGATGGGCATACACTATGAATGGCGACCGTACAGATGCGTGAACTGCAATACCTTTAAACATTCTATAATGAGATGCCCTAAATTAATGGCCAACCAAAAAGCAAACTAGGAACAACAAATGCAGAATGGAGAAGTCAAGCAACAAAAGGTTTCTAGTACAAATGAAACAGTTGTGGAAAAATAAGCAGCAAAAAAAGCAATGCCAAAGGGAAAGATGTTCAGAATTCGGGTAAAGGAACAAAAGGAAATCAAACTCAAGAAGAGGGAAGTAAGAAAGGAAAGGAAATTGATGAAACAGGTGATTCTAAAGAAGATAAACCTAAATGTAAGGAAGAGGAAGATGCAGAAGACGAAAGCAAATATACAACAGAGGAGAAGGAAACTAAGGTTGTTGATCATCATACATGGAAAACTGAAGCAGAGAAAAGTAGTGACAAAAACCTTGAAATCCTGAAAAAGAATACATTTTACTATGTTAGTACGAGGTCATATAGAAGAAAATTAAACAATAAGAGCAGACAGACATCATCATCTGCTTCAATTCAATCTCCCTTCATGAAGAATGCGAGAAGATTGGGACGTGGAAGAAGGCAATATGGTCAAAATGCGGATATGGAGAAAACATAGGTTGTGATATCTAGATTGTAGTCTTTATTCATTTTAATCTGTGTTTTGTAATATTATTTGGCTGCCACCATTCAAAAACTTTTGGGTCTTTTATTTATAATCTTACAATTAAAACTAGGGTTTGTCTAGTTTTGATTATTGACATCTCCCACTTTTGGGCTTTTTAATGAAATGGTGTTAAACTTTTTTCCCAAAAAAAGAATTAAGAGTCCATCCCTAAAATCCCTTAACCTGTTTAGACCATCTTTCAGTTTTGCCAGCAGTAACTAGAGCTCATTCTAGAAACTCTGGTCCCATAATAATTAGCAAGTATTTTAGATTCAGCTGACTCATCATGGATAGCTTCCTCCCATTTCTTTCAATTATTGATCATCAATAAGGGTCACCATATATGCATAACTCATAAGGGTTTGGCTTTCATAAATGTTGTTTATATTTGATAAATCATGGTAACCCTATCATACTTGGAAAATAGGGTAAATATTATCATACTTGGGAAAAACAACATATTTATCAATTATGCTTGTCAATAAAACCATGTTATGTCATAAAATCATGCTATTCAAACATATATGCATATTATACAAAAAAAAATACATGAAATATATAGTTGTATGTAGGTTATTAAAGTGGGTTTGGAAAGAGCTTACCTTAATTTCGAAATTGGCTAAAGAAATGGTCTTCGCTAAGGATGGTTGTCCTTCCTAAGATACTAGATGCTTGCTTTTTCCTTAAGGCTTCTAAGGATGGCTATTCTTCAAGGATTCCTAATTGTTGGTTGTTCTTTAAAGGGTTCTTTATAGAATTTCTTCTAGGTCTTACGGATAGAGAGAGAACTGAATTTTCCTAATGAATAATGGTAATGGTGTGTAAGGTGGTCTAATGAGTTGGTATGCTAGGTGGAGGGCATGCAAGATGTGCAAGTGGAAATCATGCAAGTGGGTATGTACTGGAGAGTTACTAAAGTGACAAGTGTTTTTGTTATTTGCTGCCAAGTAGGGGCTTAATTCTTATTAACCAAGAGAGGGAATACTTCTAATAGATTTAATCACTATATATCATAATTCTATGGTGGTTCACTTCTACATGTTGTCTTACACATATAATTGACAAGTAAAATTTATATTAATGATCCTAATGGTAATATAAGGTTCATTCACTTTTTGTTTCAAAAATATCTCTAAGTATAATTTATAAGTGATCAAATAAGGGTGAAAAAATCAAATAATATGTCATTGCCACTAGTTAAACATGTAAAGATGCACTTGGGCATAACACTTATGATCATAAAGCGTGACATACCTAGGGCTTTTAGGGGTAAGGTATTTGATGAGATAACAAATGCCAAAGATTTCCTTGCCAAAATCGAAAAGTACTTTGAGAAAAGTGATAAATCAGAAACTAGCACTCTTTTAAAGATACTAATTTCAATGAAGTTTAAAGGTAAAGAAAACATAAGGGAGTACATCATGGAGATGTCTAATATTGCTTCTAAGTTGAAAACACTCAAACTCGAGATGTCTGAAGACTTACTGATAAGTAAAAATAGTTAATTAAGTAGTAGTATTAATTAACTATTTAAATATGCTAATCAACTTAAGAAACTAACCAACAATTATAAAATTACTAAGTTTTGAAATATTTAGTTTAAATAATCAAAAAGGGAGAAATTGTTAGAATATAACTATTAGAACTTATGAAAAGTTTTAATAATGAATGGATAAAATTAAGTTCAATTAAATATATATAAGTTAAACTATATATATATAATTGCTAAGTCATATCAAGTATATTAATTGTTTTAAAGATAACAACAAGGTGTTGTAGTGTAGTGTTAAGCACTTCTGCTTGTCACATGGGTGAAGAGTTTTTTATTTCAAGAAAGTAGAGAAAATACCGTAGTAAAACCGGAGTGGAGATCGATAAAACCGGTAGGCAAGAATCTCCAAATTCGGCATTTAATGAGATTGGTCTGGTATTTAATGTTCCGGTTATAGTAGAGATCGGTCCGGTATTTAATGTTTCGGTTAATTAATGAGATCGATATTTAATACTTCGGTATTAAATGTTTTAAATTAATACCAGACCCTTGATAATTCAAATTACTCTAAATTTTTTGTGTCTTGAGTCGTGTTGATGAACTCCTAACGTGGGTAGTTTGGTTCATCTAATTTAGGCTAAAACCCGAAATATTCGGCTTGTGATTCTTGAAAACACTAATCCAATACTATCAACGTCTTGTCGTCAAGTGAGACTGCAACCTGAAAAGACAAAAAAGAGAGACAAAACAAACTTGTCTTTCCGATTTCTTTAAAAAAAATTGTTCTTTCTAAAATGCTCCTACTTTTAAGAAATATTTTTCTTCTTTTGTTTAAAAGAAGAAAACCGGAGTGGAGATCGATAAAACCAGTAGGCGAGAATCTCCAGATTCGGCATTTAATGAGATCGGTCTGGTATTTAATGTTCCAGTTATAGTGGAGATCGGTCCGGTATTTAATGTTCCGGTTAATTAATGAGATCGATATTATTACTTCGGTATTAAATGTTTCAAATTAATACCAGACCCTTGATAATTCAAATTACTCTGAATTTTTTGTATTTTGAGTCGTGTGTTGATGAACTCCTAACGTGGGTAGTTTGGTTCATCTAATTTAGACTGAAACCCGAAATATTCGGCTTGTGATTCTTGAAAACACTAATCCAATATTATCAATGTCGTGTCGTCAAGTGAGAGTGCAACCTGAAAAGACAAAAAAGAGAGACAAAACAAACTTGTGTTTCCGATTTCTTTTAAAAAAAATTGTTCTTTCTAAAATGCTCCTTCTTTTAAGAAATATTTTTCTTCTTTTGTTTATTAAGTTTAAAATGAGATAGGAGTGTCTTATAGCAGTCACATAAATTCTTAAGTTGAGGTTTGGTTGTTTGGGTATGACAAACAACTTGGTCTTAGGATAGGTAACTCGAAATTTTGTGTCTAGGGAATCTTACTAGAGATTGTTCATTAATACTGGAAAAAAGTTAAATGGATTGCCAATACAAGAAAGCATCATCTCAATTGGGAACTTCACTTTTCCATCTTTAACGCCTTCTCGAAAGAAAGTTTATTAAGGTGATTAAAGGATTGATGATCTCGTGTACTTAGGTTAATCTCACACATTATCCATCACTCAAGCAATCATCACACGTTGTCATCAAAGTGACAAATCGATAATATCTACCCATGAATACTTCTTTATGTCACAAAATGTGAGTCATGCATACAAGTATTAAGTGGTTTTGAAAACCACATAAGCTCACATAATGAAATGTGGTTAATAAAAATGTCTATCCAATTATGTATGATTTTGAATTTTATTTAAATGTAAATATATTATTTTTTAAATGTCCAAAATAGTTTTCAGAGTTAACCATCTAACATTCTAGCATAATCATCAGAAAAACATTCTAGCATAAATCATCAGAAAAGTTGTAACATTTAAAAATGTCCTTCGAACTTGCTATTTAACCTTGTAAAAATACGACAAAATTGCAACGCTATTCAAATGTCGTTTCGTCTAAAAATGAGATGAAAAACCAAAAGTATGTTTCGATTAGTTTTAGACTACCTTTTACTTTATTTAAGAATCAATCGTCCGATTTTTCCATTAGAACCCATGAAAGAACGAGTTACATCCAAAATTTAATTAATTTGACATTCTATTAATACGACGTAAGTTTTAAACTAATTATTTATTTTAATTTCGTACAATAAATTTGTTTTAAAGTATTTTCTAAAATAATTTGTTAAATATATATTATTTAAAATTATAGAAAGTGAGTATTTTGACTTATTATTATAACTCAATTATGCATAATATCATAGATTGTTACCAAATATGTTCCTTTCACTTTTCTGTTTTTAAACTTGCTATAAAATACGGTCCTTCAATCACTTTCCATGTCATCCTCAATCAAGGGCACTTAATAAGCATGCAAACCAGAAGAGTCTTGCTAGGAAAAAAGAAATGTATGGAAATGTTTATGTTTCATCTTTTTGTGATGATACCACAAAGCATGTTTAACAATATTACACAATGCAGACAATCGAATGACAACGTAAATTGGCTTTAACACAACACCAACCCCTGCGTGGAAACTTCATGTCGTGTTTAGGGCTGGATGGATTGTATGTTTAATGTTATTTTACTCAGGTGTCTCAGTATTTTCAATTGACAGTGTCTCAATGGATTGCAGTTCCTTCACTTTCTCAAGTGCCCTGAGCAAATCTAACCTCTCTGACCCATATGTGGAAGGAATCTATCAAAGAACATTAAAAAAGAAAAGTGTAAGCTACATTTATTATTCCAGGTCATAGATATATAAGTAAAATATGTAATGGAAAATACATGGTTCAGAATTAATATTACCAATGCAGGCATATATCTCTGAATGGCAGCTAAAATGGCTGCATGTCCAACTGCAGTAACCTACAGAATAATAATTGTTAAATGATGTAAAAAACACAGATAGATGGTTCTGCTTTCATGGGGACGATAAAAGCAATGGATTCATCTATTTTAGATCAGTTTTTTTCTCTCACTAACAGATACGGGAGGTTGGACTAGAGATATTTGCGAGGATGTTACCAATCAAGCATAAAACTCAACAATCAATCAATGATTTTATGAGAATAACATAAAAAAATGAAACCAATCAATGATTTCATTCTCATTTTATTGTATTTGGACAATTTTTTTTTTTAAAAATGATTTATGACATTTTATTAAGAAATAGATAGTCGTCTAAACACAACCTAAAAAGCATAACATTTATTAAAAAATCACAATAATACAAAATTAACGTGTGCGGAGATTTTCTAAAAGGGCAATGAGCTCTCCGACTGAATTTGTCGACTTCTCACATCGAACCTCATATAATGTTAGGATGATAGCATTGTGAAGGATTCACAACAGTCGTTTAAAATTGTTAAAAGTTCTAAACCAAATATCCACCAGAAAATAATGGGATATAACCCCATTATTTCAAGCCCGCAAATCTAACTGCCTCAATCCACGTTCCTAACATGCACCAATAGTTCCCAACATAACCCAATGAATATCAGTAATACTCAAAATACTTGCGCACTCTTACAATGTAAGTGGAGATGAAGGGCCGTCTCCACATCCTTAAGACACAGACGACATCAACTAACTAAGATAAGACCCTTACGCATATATTTATCATCAATTAGAATACCACCGTGGATCGCACTTCACCCAAAAAAAGAAATCTTAGTGGGTATAGTGACACTCCGGCGCTTGCTGAAGTGAAATAATGTGTTACGACTTAATCTGTAACTGGGTTAGAGTTCTTGATCTCAAGGACCGAGTGAGAAATCTTTGATCAAAGTGCAGCGGAAAAGTTTATGTAATGAAGATTTAAAGATTAGGGGAGAAAAAGAAACAAGGATGAGAAAAGAATACTGTTGGTATATATCTAACAGTCCAAGACAAATAGTCAAAACAGAAAATACAATTGGGGTTAAGAACTTTTACAAACATTTTCATATATTCATTCATAGTCATTGGGGAAGTGAGATCAACATTATATAGTAGCTGAATTCTCTCAAAATATTCCGTTGCTATTGTTACAACAACTATTAGGGACATAACATAAATTAGTTTGGTGAAATAACAGAAAAGTGAAACAAGACAGAATTTTAGAATTGAAAACAGAAATCGCACAACAATATCTAGCCCAAGTGTTCAATTGGACTGTTGGAGGGTGTTGGATTTATTTTGGGACCGTAACATTTATTTGGGGACCGTAACATAATGTCATCAACATTTCATCCCCTCGGCAGCATCCTCTCTTCTCTCTTCTCTCTTCTCTCATAGCTTCCCAATGTCTTTCCTCTTACGACGTCGTTGCTCCTTCCTTTTTGTTGCTCATTGTCGCTGCAACCATCCCTACTTCCTGCTGACAGCCTGCCTTGTTCAATGTATAACTGGAAGCGCCACGACAACTTCTCCCCGCTAACCCCATTAGTGGTAATAACCACACTATCGCAACTAACTTTGGTGGCACAATCAACTCTAGTTGCCCCCAATGTGTTTAACGCTCTCTTAAGTACATCTAACCCAAAAGATTGGATGTCGATTTAGGAGCATCAGAACGGGAAACATATCTCTGCTACATAATTTTCATATACAAAATCATTTGTCCACCATCCACGTGGCTAATGACGCATCTGCAAGAGCTCTAAGAACTGGATAGGCATACGTAACCTCTAACATTTGTTGAAAATTCTAGATCTTGATTGCAATCTATTGTCGATTAGAAATATTTGTCGTGATTTAAAATATCTTACCAAATTCTATTTGAATGGTTATGCATTTCAAGATATGAGAACAGAGAGGACGGATAAAAATGATAAGTTATGTTCGAGACTCTACATCTTGCAACATAACCCACCTATAGAGAATGTTTCATTTTATTCAACTTCTCTTTCAAACAAACGTGCCGAAATACTAGATCATCTTACCCAAGCGTTGCATACAAATAATCCAAACTATTCTTATTAATTCATAGTGAAATATAGGGACCCGTCCGCACTAACACTTTCAATAGTAAAATAATTGGCTAGCAAGCTGCGAAGAGCACTTGTCTCAGAAGCCGTCAAAGGAACCTCTGCTACAGGTGAAAGAGTATCTATACCAGAAGTCTGTGTCTCCATTGATAGGTGAGCACTATGCTGACGATGTCCTCCAGAGTAGATTTGGAAATAAATAGATTCACAAGGACTTAATTACTTTCATTTCTTTATATATTAAATATAAATATACTAAGAAGCGTATGAAGTTGCGACTTCGGAAGGAAAAAAACAAAAAAGAAACTGGCATGCTTGGATGTAAGGCTACCGACACCCCATGGACTTGATCCACAAATTTTGAAATAACAAAGACGATACTCCAATTGACAAAAGTAGATACCAACGACTCGTGGAGCGACTCTTGTATTTATCTCATACTCGTCCCGACATTGGCTTCGTAGTGAACGTTAGCCAATTCATTAATTATCCTTCAAAAGATCATATGAACACAATTTTCAGGATCTCAAGGTACCTAAAAGGCTCTCCGGAAAACATTCTTCTATTCACAAGTAAAGACGACTAGTACATCTGTGTGTTCACTGATGATGATTAGGTCGGTGACATTACTGACAGAAAATCCACCTCCTGATATTGTTAATTTGTATGGGACAACCTCATCACATGGAGAAACAAGAAACAATATGGTGTCGCTCGGAGTAGTGCCGAAGCCGAGTATCGTTCCTTGCACTCGGAATTTGTTAAGGAATTTGGATACGTCGCATTCTTGAAAAGTCATGATTGCCTTATAATGTACCAATTCAATTGACGGGTGATGACAACTAAGCCGTAGAGCCAACATTGAAATTGATCATCACTTCATTTCTCAAAACGTTACCTCATACAATCAAGTGGCTGACATTGACATACTAATAAAAGCTCTTCCCAAGTCAAGTTTCGAAGAATTGTGTGACAAGTTGAGCACTATCAATATCTACTATCTAACTTGAGGGGAGTATATAATTATCTTTATCTAATCCTCGGTATTTGTACAATTACTTGCACTCAACATGTTGCTTTGTTTATACTCGACACATTGTTTTGTTTACACTCAACACAATGCTTGTTATCATAAGTCATATCTAAATAATATTATCACTCTTTACTCTCAATCTTCACTCTCAAGAGCTCAATATTCTACACCTTTATGTATAATAAAGCTAGAATAAACCAATTAACTACTAATGCCCGGCCCATTAAATCAGGCGTATCTGTATATGTTACACAGCAATAAAATAAAACATAATGAAATTGGCAGACATTTCATACATGAAAACATTGTGAACTAAAACATGGAACTATCCTACGTCCTTGAAGGCTTCAAGTAGCTTATATAAGTTACAAGGCGCTACAAGACCCAGGTTAAAGACTTAAAGGCAAGTTGGGTTTATACATGTACAACCCAACTTGGGACAATATAGATATGATAAAGGAGTAAACAACCAAATGAGGAAAGGAATCTCAGTTATGCATGATAAAAGATTATTAGGGCTAATTAAACATTTTGATCAAATGGCATACATTAGTCAATCAATCACCGATTTCACTCTGATTTATTTTCCTTGTATAACTCATGTATTTTGTATAAATACCTAACCAATCAATAGTGTAATATACAATAAAATCATCAGACTAAGTCTGCCTCTATCTATCTATCTCACAATTAAATACAAATCTATTAACTCTGGTGGAGCTATCATATTGACTTTCTTGAGAATCTTGGAAGAAACTAGCTATCCTTTGTCTTTTACAAAAATGAATTAGATTACTTTTTCTATACCTTTATATGTTGACGTGGCTACAAGTTTTTGCTTTTGTGTTGATTGTTTTGTTCTTTGTGTGTACAACATATACCAAGTGACCCTTATTCAAAAATAATAATGTTATTACCAACAAAGAGAAAAAAAACAGAAGAACTCACAGGAAGGAGCATGAGAAAGCCAATGGGGACTACAGAAGCCAAATCAGTCAAGGTTCTCCGCAAAGCCTTCTTTTCCTTCCCTGTTAATTGATCCCCAATAATGACCCTTCTTAGCAAGCCCGTAGCTGCTGCAACATCAATAGCCAGCAACTGAGTTCCCTGAAAGACATCCTGCTCATATAAAATAAACTGTCAGTTATGCAATTCTTGATAAACTATACAAGAAAGGTATGCAAACCATTGATTTGTTCTGTTTAGAACTAGGCATCTCTTAGTTAGTATCTTAGATTATACTAGGATTTCCTTTCCCCTCACACGCCCGAATGCAAAATCCAGAAACAGGATAGGTTCAGAAAATATATATTTGACTAATTAATAAAACAAGAAAAAGGTTGCAGTTTGAACTAGGTAGGCTATAAAGTCTTTGAGATAATAGTCCCATACCGTACTGGCCTCTTTGAGCTTGTCCACTGATTTTTGGATAAAACCTTCCCTCTTCTGAATTGAGACTTCATTTCCAGCATAACTGAGTGACCCTCCTTCCAACTTAACTTCATCCTGCAACAGATAATAAAATGCACAAAAGCCAAACAAAAAGGAGATCTAGTGTACTCAAACATGAAGCTACAATTAAAGGTCCTCTTATTTATTTTTGATTTTTTTTATCTTTTTTGAAAAATCTTATTTATTATGTAGATCAGCTCTATCATCTTTCTGCTTTAGCCAACGTCCTTCACAATGATAACCAACTATTAAATAAAGGATATATTTGTGTTTGTGTAGGTGTAGGTGTAGGTGAAGGGGTCATTTTTTATTATTTTTTTTACAAACCAGGCTAAAGCAGGAAATTATTATAATATTCAATTTTGTCATCTTACCTGGGTAGTTTTTGATTGATTAAATGATGTCTCATCATTTTCAGATTGGTTTGTACTTCTTTGTACTCGCTGTTCAAGTTCAATAAGTTCATCTCTCAAGAGTTTAAATCGTTGAATTTCGTTTGACCCTAAGTTTGCTGCATCCAGAGCAGCCAATTTCTCTTCACGGGGGTCATCATCCTACAGATTTCAACCAAATTGAAATGTTTATCTATAAAAGGTATGAGAATAAATAAAATACAAGTTAAACACTTCTAACAATAGGAATCATCAAATAGGTTGTTATAGAACAACAAATACATGACTCGGGTTGAAAAGAAAGGAGACTTTGTGCCAATAACAACTAAGATATGTTCCACATAATAAATATGACGTCATAAAATTGCTCTTGATCCCAGTTGGAATAATATGACAGCATCATTAGGAACTATAGTTTGTATTAAAATACACCACATAATGATAACAATCAAATTTAAAGTAAGAATTAACAGAATCAGATTCATTGACATTAAAGAATGACCCATTTCCCGATAATTAATTATCATGTAAAAACAACATACTTCATGTGCAGGAAAAATATCAAATGAGCCAGCATTCATTCCTTTTCTTTTATAGGTATGTACTGCCTCATTACTTTTGACTGTAAAGTGTACGCTTGAGTTCAGATGAATGTGGAAAGAAGAAGAAACAGTAGTATCATAAAATGAGAGGCACAAGGAGGACATACACTTCCACTGACAGATGACAAAGCAGCTTCAGACTTCTTAGTTGGCTGGCGCACAAGAAAGTTCCATAATCCTTGAGATTTATTATTATTTCTGGAATGCAAAAATTGTAGACAAGTTCAGCTGGAAGATATACGAGTACACCGAAAATCCTAATTCAGCAAGATTCATAAAAGTTATCAAGTTTATAATTTAAAGAAGCATCAGTCAGGCTTAATATGTTCTAATTTGTTGTTCGATTGCACATTAGGATTACATATAACCTAATTGTTATCTGACACGAAATTTGATTCTTGATATCAATATATTACTTTTCGACTCTAATTTAATAAAAAAGGCTTTAACAAAAGTGATGAAACTTCACAATTTATAACCATGTGTAGAATTATCTCTATCTCATCCTTGGTATTGGTACTATTTACTTATACTCAACATGTTACATTGTTTATACTCAACACATTGCTTGTTATCATTTCTTTACTTTTATAGTAATTAATGTCTTTTTATATTTTACACATCTCTCATGGAAATAATAAGTCATATTTGAACAATATTATCACTCTCAATCTTCACTCTAAAGAGCTCAATTTTCTACACCATGTTATAGTAATCCATTGTGTTAATTTTTTACCTCTAGAAAAAAGAATCATGAGCATAATTTAAGCATATCAATTAAAAATTAGTCCAATTATGGAGCTTTTGTAAGTGATCTTGAATATTACATCTAGATTCACTCATATCTGATGGATCTACAATTTTTTGTTCTTATTCTGATCATTAATTTTCATTATGTAAAATCTATAGCTTTAAGAAAAATATTAATGTTCACATTAAAAAAGTGCAAATCCAACATAAAAGGATGCACGGACATTGGGGCTCAACAACACCAAGATTGTTTACCTAGTGTTTTGAACACTAGCCCTTCTCCAGCCTTGTCCATCAGAATATTTCTGCTCCTTGATAATAGAAGATGGGGAGGCTGCGTCTTCATCTACCTATTATTTCCTCCAACAACAAGAAATGGGATTACAACTGATAATATTTGGTAAACAAGGATATTGAAAGGTAAACTAGAAATGAGACTCAAATACACCTGAAGAAGGGAAGCCGCTTTTGCTTTGACAGATGCTTCAAGAAATTCAGCCTCTTTTTTAAGTTTTCTGATTCTTTCCAGATCAGAACAAGCAGCCTCTAGGTGCTCTTTGCCAGATCCAGAGCTTGAAACATGCAGCTCCTGAAGCAACTGTTCCAACCTCAGCAATGCTCCTTCAACACTTTCTAGAACCTATAAAGAAAAGTCAGAATAAATACTGACACACTGGAAACACCTAAATAATTGTGTAGGTCTAAACCATTGTTCACTAGCTCTTATCAGAACTAGGGGAGAGACACTAGTCCCTTCAAGGCATAGAGAACTCAAAGTCAATGAAAAAGTTGACAAAGTGTGCCTGAAGTGTGGTGCATTTAAGGGACAAGAAAAATTAACAACAATTAGAATCATGAAACAAGAACACCTGTTTTTTTCCCAGGATTAATTAGTATAGAAGTGCAAATGCTTCAACAAGAATAACAGATATCTATTGCTACACCAAAGGCTTGGAAGTTAACAATTTGGACACAACTATTTGGTATCATAAGGTTCCATATTTACTAAAAAAGACGACTGCAAAGTGTAACATACCTCTAGAATTTCATTGGACAAAGAATAGGGATGAGAAGCCAAAGAGAATTGAAGAGGAGAGGATATCACAAATATCATTCAAATTGCATAACATAAATGAAGTTGTAACATAGGTGCCCTACAGCATCTCTAATAATCTAAGGTTAAGTATAATAATACTAATATTTTTCTCAAAAGTCAACTTTCATTTCAAAAGAGGTGTGAAAGCAAAGTGCATTGACAACTTACAATTTATAGAGAAGAATCCTATCCATGGTAAGAATATACAACCAAAACAGAAATAAGACCAATCAGAATCAAATCTTCAAATTAATGATGATTGGCTTCAAATATGGGTGAATTGATTTTGGACTGGCTTCTTTCCTTTTCTGACTTTGACGAATATTCAACAGGGGTCTTTGATATTGAGACTGTCATCTTACTTCTTTTTCTTTGTGATACTTCATTTAACAAGATGAGTCAATCAGGAATAACAGGTGTTGCTCCAAATGAAGTTCCTCAACAGTGATTCCAATTTGTTCGCCATAAATTTCGAAAGAAAGAACATGGACATCATAAGAGTGGGGAGAGTTGACAAAAATCTTTTGATAAGAACCAATCTCCCCCTTTTGAAAGCAATTTGGTCTTACAAAAGGCCAACCCGTGTACTATTTTCTGAATAACCATGATCAAATATCCTTATTTCTAATTCTAGCTTCAAGAGGAGACAAACGTAATTTGACAGATGGATTTGGATATGGAATCCCAAAATTATTAGCAAGAGCCTAAGAGTTTGAGACATCTTCTAAGAAGAACATCTTTGATTTCCCCTTGATCTTAAGCCCTGAGCCAGTTATGGATAAAAATAAAGACTAATCCGTGTCTAATTAGGCCAACCGGCCCAGCCCAACTCACGAAGCCTAGTACATAACATGGTGGGGCTCCATTATACTTTTTATTTTATCATAATCGTTTGGGAATATGGGGATGGATTGCTGCTTAAGGTGATTTATAAATGAGGCCCTATGTGCAGAAGAAATGAGGAGAAGTTAGCAAACATGCTGATATACATGGTATTAGAATTATGCATAAATCTTGAAATTACATGAATAAGAGAATTAGAATTTGGAAACGAAGAGAAAAAAAGAACTCTTAGCTAAATTAATGGAGAAAGATAGAACCCCACATAATAAGGAGAATACAATCAAGAGAAACATTAACAAGAATTTTCAACTAAATCATTTAATTCTACACATTACAACTAATATTATATTTATACTATTCTATTAATAACAGTCACTTTATTCCCGCCACTTATCTTAACAGTAGACTTCTCAACTGTTCACTTCCATCTCACCTTAGGGCATTAACCCTAAAACTCTTTCCCATTGTACCACATGCCAAGTGTTCAAGATCGCATTTTGGGTTTTCTATGTATCAAAAAGCCCAACAAGAAAATACATTGTGGAAAACAGCGAAGGGACACTAACTCATGGCAACTTGTAAATGAACACTAGTGTATCACACGAGTTTTCGAGTACTGAAAATTGTTTATCCTTCAATCATTTGGAATATTAGAGCACAAAAGTATGGAAATTTGTTCATTGTCCTCTCAACATATGTCAACATCTTGTCCTAGTTTGGAACAGAAAATATGTTAGTCCGTCTGAAACTGTACAACCAGAAATGTAACATGAAACATTACATGCATGGCTGACATGATAGTAGCTGACACAAGTATGCATAATCAATTATCATATATGACAGTTCAATTATTTTTCTGCTAAAAAATAACCCACAAAGAACTAGATAAAATTACCAAGATAAAACTAAAGAAGAAATTGATCAAGTTGTAAATGGAAAAGTGTGAACATATTTAGCAACTGCTTTCAAAGTGAAATGTGTGAAACCATCTAACTCCAACCTGGTCAAAAGAATCTGCTTCTGCTTCAATTGGAATAAATTTTTGACTTCCATTTCTAGTAAGATTGTTCTCCCTCAGTTTGTACCTGCATCAAATATTCCCTCCACATTCAGTTGTTTATTTTTTTTCTTCAAAATAGATGCAACATTTACTTGTCAATCATATTGAAAAATAGAAATGATAAAAAAACAAATATGTGAGGAAGAACTAGAATCAATAGAGAAAGTGAAATGATAGAGAATGATACATAAAACCATATATTGATTCCTAATAGCTGACAAGATTCCTTCTCTCTTATGAGTACACAAAGGGAAGATTAACCATGAACTAAGAACAAATTCCCTTTCATGTGGAGGATTTCTAGTCATCACCCATCAGCTTCTCATAGTTTAACATGAAATTCCTTTCATTTGTGAATGGAGGAAGTTATCAAAACAACATTTCCCAAGTTTTGGCATGGTTCTTAACATGATCAGAATCAAGTTCCAATCAAGTGTATCTCACAGAGTTATAATCTTTCAGAGACGAGCACTTAGATCATTGTTGTATCTCCATCCTCTGGAAATATGTTCAACTATAGAGAGTGTAAATACTTTGAGGTGTAACAAGTCCAAACATGTCATTCAGCATAATCAAGAATGATGATTTAACAAGAAATACAAATATGGCTATGAGACACAGTAGCAAGCAAAGATATCTATAAATCCAAAGTGAAATAAGGATCTGAAGCACATGCTTGTGAAGATCCTTGGAAGGTTTGAGATAGCCCAAACAATTTTTTTGTTGTATTTGACAAGAAAGGTGTTAAACAACCAAAGCACCTTTTTCTTTTATGTGTTTGTTTATAGCAAGAATGGGACATTGTTTTCTTCAGAGAGTTGTGAGTCTGCAAATGTATGTTAGATGTTAAAAGAAGTCTCCATGGACATTAATAGAAAAATAGTGTCTCGGGTTCATTCAACTCACTTCTGCATGCCCAAATCTTCCATGCATTCCTGTAACTTGTTGTGCCTAGACAATCAATATGTAAAACAATCAGGCACACCGCCAGATTAATGCAACTCAGTTTAATTTAATTTAAAATGTCCATATGTTTACCCATAAGAGAGAAATTGTGCTGCTTTAATATTTGAAGGATTTTGCAGCCAATTGCTGTATTTGATGAAGCTCTGTATCCAATGAGAGCAAACATCTAATACTTGGAGGAGTGCTTCAGAATTTGGGGGTCCCACATTATTGTTATTATGGACATGCCTGCTTTTTAATGAACCAGTAAAACCAGGATAGAAAGGTAGCCACTCCAGCTCTTCACAAACAACCTAAAGAATGGCAATTTTGTCAGCATCTTTTAGCAAAATACTTTAGTAGATGATCTGCAATAACACTAACCTCCACATAAAGCTGATAGGAACTTATTGAAGAAAGCTGAGGGTAGTACAACACACTCCCCCCTATAAGATACCTGCTTCATGAGAGGAAAATTAATCATGCAGGCATCATTGAAGAATATTGTTCACACAAATAGATAATGAATAAGACCCTCTTGCCTTAGAAAGCCTTCTACAGATGCATCCATAACATTAAACCCATTTGCATGTAGAAAAGATTTTGTGCTTCTCCCCAAAGCAATGAAAAAGCCAAATATGGCCAAATCTTTCTCCAATACCTATTTTATACCAAATACCAAGTTAGAAAATATGAATCTTTGATGATTTGCAAAAACAAAGAGCACAAATATACTACCAAGAATAATTTTCACTGTCAGATATGCATTATCACATGTTTTCATTGATTTCTTTTTGTACAAACAAGAATCTTCTAAAATCAAGATAAATTGATAAAACATTAACTGCAGCTGCAATTAGAAACGGGAAAATCACATAAGACGAATTCATATCAATGTGGTATCAAACCTAAGAGACCCTCTTCAACTCGATATATATCACTAGCTAGAAGTATGGTCTCAGAAAATATCAAACGAGCTAATTATGGTTAGTGATACCTAATGAAAGTCTTACTATTTCTGAAGTAGGAGCATTGGACAAAGCAAAGGGCATGATTAACCACTCATCAAGACCATCCTGATCTGGCATTAGGGGTGAGCTAACTAACATGAAGAACCCTTATTCCGAATATAAATCAATTAAGTAAATTCCAAAATCGAACTCAGCCAGTTTGGTGGCGTTTTCGAGAGAGATTTATCCGATGGGTCCAAACTGAATTGATTGGACCAAAGCAACTTTAAATAATTAATTATTCAACTATACACTTATTGATGAAGAGAAAATGACTATACATAACTAAACAAATTCTTCTAAACTTCCAATGTGGGAAATGTTGAAAATGTTTAGTCTTCCTCTATGAATCATTGACAAAATAAATATTATAGTATCACATATGCATAACCTATACAAACATATGAGCAATTATTCTCTTGGTGAATCTTGTTTTCTTGTTTTCATAAAACTTTATTGCATAAAACATGGATGGACATGTAAGTACTTATTATGGTTTGAGGAATCACTTGATGCAAAGTTTCGTAATTGTTATTATGGTCAACAATTGTGACAATTTTTGTGGTTTGAATTCTTTTCAATATTGATGAAACAATTACAAACTCTTGGAACAATAAGAGAATTTGAAGAATATTATTAACATACTGGGGTGAATCCTTATGGGGTAAAAGGATTCCTGTTCATTAATGGACAATTAAGAAAAGATGTCACATTATAGTTTGAGCTGAAGCAGATCTTAGAACATATGTAATATCCACTATGCATAATTCTTCAATAGGAGGATGTGTTACGAGAGGATTTTAGGGTTAGGTTTTCTAACCCTTAATAAGTCGACGGATTGTTAACGAAGTCGACAAGTTCGGTAATTTCGGTAATTTCGTTGTTAATAAGCTGTATTCACACAGCAGGTTTTTTAGTCTGGAATAAGCTGTTACACAGCATATGAAAGGTCTTGTAGCAGTTGAGTAACTGCATTAGTTATAACAGAAGTGCCAGCTGGCAAAGGCAGTTAGAGAGTCCTGTAAAGGGGTGAATGATTCTGCCTTAAATACTTGCTGAACTGGAATAGAAATCACGACTGATGAATTGACTCTTCAGGTAACCCTGATTAACTCTTCCTATTCTCATTCTGCATCTCGTCTAATCTCTTCTTCTAATTCAATCTCTTCAACCTATCAATTGCACATCTGCAATTATTCTCATTCTCTACTCCTCTAATCTCTCATCTTATCGGCAGTTACTAAGATACTATCAACCCTAGATTACATATTGTATACGTATAGTTCTCATAATATCATTTGTATCAGAGCGACATTCTTGGCAATATGGTGGAAACACGTATCAAAGGATTGTTGAATGAAAATCATAAACATAGTCATGCGTATGAATGAATAAAGTGCAGTGAGTTGTCAAAATGAATTTTCCAAAATTCTTTGGAGAAAATGTCGAAGATGTTGAAGACTGGATTTATGAGGCAGAAAGATTTTTTCGGGTTAACAACACACTTGAAGAAGACGAGGTTCATCTTGCGACAAGTCACATGAGGGAAAAGGCACTACGATGGCTTAGGGAACATGTGGTCATGAAAACTCTCAGCAGAGGATTGACGTGGAGAGAGCTAAAACAACTATTGCGACGTGAGTTTGGGTCATGTGTCAGGGACGATCCACGACATATACAAAAGAAAGTGCAACCAGAACCGTGGAAGGTAATCGTGGAACAGTGTCAACAAATAACCGACTTGTTAAAATCATGGAGGATCGCTGATGAAATTAAAAGACAGAAACAAAAGATCGATGAAGAAATAACAAGGCAAAAGTGGGAAAACGATCGTCAAAAATTGATAGTCGAATCCGATGAGTTACTGGAAGATGACAAGCAACCTGTAGAAGATGTTGGACAATCGACACATTCCACATTAACACATTCACAATCGATGCCTTCCCCATTGACATATTCGGCTCTAAACAAAGACGAAACCTCTTTTAATGATGATTGTTCTAAAGTGGAAGACGCACCTCCTGTTGAAGACTTTTGTTATGGAAAAGAAATGGAGACTTCAAATACTCATGATATCAAACACGACAATCTCAGTCTCGATGAAGAAATCTACGATAAATCAAGTTCTTCGATTATTTATTTGCAAGTCTCACAAGTGTACGACGACAAAGAGAATGCGAAGACAACCTACGTTGGAAAAGAAGATCATTATCGGGTTGACTTGGGAGAAGTAAAATTTAAAGAAATATTTGAAGATGTTTTGGGCCTTGAAGATAGGATGTTGTCTTGATCCCATTTCTCAAGCATACTTAGCGCCAAGTCCAGATTGTGTCCAGATTTTGTGGTTCGAGAAATCTCAAGATGTTGGATCTTGTTTTCAGAAAATTTTATGGCATAAAACATGGATGAGATGCAAATACTTATTATGGTTTGAAGAACCACCAGATGCAGAGTTTTGCAATTGTTCTTATGTCTTACAATTGGGAGATATTTTGAAACAATTTGTGTGGTTTGAAGAGCCACCAGATACTTGGGAGTGTCAGTTAAACCTTCATTTATTATCTATAGGGGAGAATGAATCTTGGTTGGAACATGAATTTCCAAAACTTTGGTTTGTTGGAAATAAGTTGGCTTCTTCTTTTAATTGTGTTGTTCGTGGTCGAACAAATATTGAAGGGGAGGCTAATTTTACGAGGGAAAATGCAGTAGTCAATCCTCATATTCCTATCCTACAAGAGGACAGCCTTGTGGAACCAGTGACAATTCTAGATGAGAGAATTGTTTGGAAGGATGGAGTCAGTATGGGACAATTCCTGATCAGGTGGTCTAACGCTTCAGATGATGATGCTAGCTGGGAGGAAGAGTCATGGTTGATGACAAAGTATCCTCAATTTGTGTTGACGGGGGAGACACAGCATCTTTCAATCAACTTGTTCGTGGGCGAACAAGTGTTGATGGGGAGGCTAATGTTACGAGAGGATTTTATGGTTAGGTTTTCTAACCCTTAATAAGTCGACGGATTGTTAACGAAGTCGGCAAATTCGGTAATTTCGGTAATTTCGTTGTTAATAAGCTGTATTCACACAGCAGGTTTTTTAGTCTGGAATAAGCTGTTACACAGCATATGAAAGGTCTTGTAGCAGTTGAGTAACTGCATTAGTTATAACAGAAGTGCCAGCTGGCAAAGGCAGTTAGAGAGTCCTGTAAAGGGGTGAATGATTCTGCCTTAAATACTTGCTGAACTGGAATAGAAATCACGACTGATGAATTGACTCTTCAGGTAACCCTGATTAACTCTTCCTATTCTCATTCTGCATCTCGTCTAATCTCTTCTTCTAATTCAATCTCTTCAACCTATCAATTGCACATCTGCAATTATTCTCATTCTCTACTCCTCTAATCTCTCATCTTATCGGCAGTTACTAAGATACTGTCAACCCTAGATTACATATTGTATACGTATAGTTCTCATAATATCAGGATGTTCTGGCATCAAGGTTATTGTAGAAATTTGAAAGAGGGATAACATTATTTAGATCGTGAGATTGAAGTTTATATGAGAAATCCAGATATAGACATTGAGTGTAATAAAGGTAAAGACTAACAACACTCAACATGTCATGTTGAGTGTAAACAAAGCAATATGTTGAGTGCAAGTAACTGCATAATTCTACACTCCCCTCAAGTTAGGTAAAATATATTGAGAGTACCCAACTTGCCACATAGTTCTTCGAAATTCCACTTGGGAAAAGCTTTGGTGAGAATGTCAGTCACCTAATAGGAAAAGCCTTAGGAAGTTATGATAGTGGAGAGGATGTTGCCGAAGAGATGAAAATGTTGATGACATTCTTTCAATTTGACTAGTTGCCATGCTTCATTTCGTCAGAGGAGTGACTCTAGGCTCTTGGCACTTGGCTTTTGGCACTTGCTATGGCTCGTGCAACTCTTGAAGTGAAAAGTGATAACTTTTGGACAGATGAAATGTTGGAAGAAATCTGTCGAGACACGAAGATGTACAGATTCGACCGAGATATAAAGTGCAGTTTTGAAATGACGTCCCACTTGTTTAACATAGTAGATGATAAAATAGAGATAAAAAAAATACTTAGAAAATATGAGATAATATAATCATTTGAGTTCTCCTTTAATGGCTATTTCCACCATTGGAGGAGCAGCAGAAAATTGTGAACATGTTTCTTCAAGATGGAAAGCCTGCTCTGATACCATGTAGAAATTTGAAAGAGGGATAATATTATTTAGATGGTGAGATTGGAGTTTACATGAGAAATCTAGATATTTAAAGGACATTGAGTGTAATAAAGGTAAAGACTGGCAACACTCAACATGTTGAGTGCAAATAATTGCATAATTTTACAGTTATATATCAAAAGTTAAAACAGGCTTACTATTGGAGGGCATAGAAAGAGATGGACGCGAATTTGTTAGAAATTATTTAGAGTGTCAACAACATAAATGAGAACATCATCGACAGAAATGAGAACACCATCGACAGAAATGACTTCTTCAATCTATAGAGATTCTTAAATCTATTTGGAGTGATATTTCGATAGATTTCATTGAGGGGATACCTAAATCTCAAGGACATTGGGTCATTTTTGTGATTGTTGATACTCTCCAAGATGACTAATTTTATTAGCATGAGTCATCCCTATAATGTTAGCTCTGTGGCTCAAGTATTTCTCGATCAGGTATTCAAACTTCATGGCATGCCACTTACCATTGATAGTTATCGAGACAAGATATTTGTCGACACATTCTGGAAAGAGTTGTGTAAGTTACAGGGAATACAACAAGTTATGTCTACAGTTTATCACCTTCAGACATGTGATAAAACTAAAGTTGTCAACCAGTGTTGTAACTTATCTACAATGTATGGCAGGTCAAAAACCTCAGTTTAAAGAATCGTTGACATAATGGTTCTCAAAATAACAAATCAAATGCAGACTCATCTACCAAACTGACAATAGGCCATATGGTTAGATGTGTCAATGTTTCTTTTAAAGGTCCAACTTTTATTTTAAAAGCGGGTTATTACATGAGGAGTGTGTATGTGTTCCCAACATTTTACTAGTAGACATCCAATCCATGGCTTCAAGATATAATGTGATTCTTTTTGTGATTTATTCACTATTTCTTACTGTTGCTATTCATAATCTAGTTATAATCTAAGGTGAACCTTGTCATCTAGCATATGTGAGTGTATCAACATGAACATGATTTATGTAACACCATTCACCGTTCAACCATAAGTTCAAGGCGTATATGGAAAGAATGATAACAAGTTGTTTTAAGTTCCAAATGGGCGACATTAGATTTGAAACTGTATAGAAAACATCAAGCAGTCAACCACTTGGCTTCTCACCATTGTAGTGAAACTACCAATTAGCTGAATATTTCAATCATTGTTTGGAGTGTCGTTCCCACTTGTGACCAATCCGGCGGTCTTATTTCTCTCATTGTAAATATATGAATATTATTCAAAAACATATGTACGATAGAAACATATGTATCCCAGCTATGAATAAACATTTGCATACCTCAATGCTTTCACAAGTTGTGAGCCTAGACCATATTCGCTCCCTGTCTATGGCTTGTTGCAACTGCTTTTGGACAAGACCAACCCAAAATACAGTCTCTTCCACTTCCAGGTCTGTTTTACCTCTACCTGCTGCAGCCCGAGGCCCAAAATATACTAGATATTCTTTGAGTAAGCCAATATCCTTTGTAACAGAATAAGCTTGGCGGATAGGAATGACATCCACTAGTTTCCCCAATAAGGAACCAGTTATCTCAGGTACCATGGAGAAAAACTGTGGGCAAGAAACATTTGTTGGACCAAGTTTCGTGATGGCCGCCATGCATCTCAGTGCAAGCATGAGCAGTGATACATCATTTGCATGAAGTGAATTGGCTAAGTTTGAGGGCAGTCCTCTGACAGAACTATCAAAAATCAAGTAGTAATGACTTATGAGATGGTTCTAATAATCGCTTCACATTGATCTTGTGTATTAAGAAACACAGAGATGATGAAAGACATACCTTGCAGTTGGGGAAGAAAAACGTGGGTCCCTCTCGAAGTAATTAATGAAAGTAGTTACTACCGCAGGAACTTGCTCAGACCAGAACCAATTGTAAGCATCAGGTTCCTTGGCTGATAACTTCTCTCTCACTACACTCTCGAGAGGAGCAGATTGCCGTACCAAACTGCAGTAATAAAATCATTAAATAACACTGAAGAACTTAATCACATGGAAAAAGAAATAAAAATCAGATATTAAGAAAAAATTAAAATCCGACACTGAGAACTAAGAGAGATACTGGGATAAGAAGTAATAGACTTGTTCATGGAATTATATAGAACACATTGCTAAAGCAGAATGATCTGCCTGGAATGAAGTCGTCTTTTATTGAACTTCAGTTTAATGACATATTAGGATTTGCCAATTGGACTCTTTAACCAACTTCAAATCAGCTCGTATAAAAAATAAAACAAAGAAAACAATAAGTGTCTACAGAATTCCAATTTTGGCTTCTGGTATTCGACTTCGATTGGAAATAGATTGCTCTTTATACTTCGTCTTCCCTCAATATTCAGTATTGAAGATCATATTACTCCATGACACAAAATCATGAATTATGCAGTCATAAATGATTATACATTATAAACAAAAAAAAAACATTGGTGGATTTCATTCTCATTATTTCATGTTTGAAGCAATTAACTATGCAATGACGAAGGGTTGGAGATATGGAGATGGTAAGTTCAGAGAATGGAATGCTTACTAAATATTTAAAATTTACACAAACATGTTATGTGGCAACACGCAACCCGCAATAGTAACACTTAGATATCCCTCCCTTTTCAGCTTAAAGTTCCTTTAGGAGATTGGCATGTCCCATTATGTATGCATCAGCTTGGCCAGGTGGTAAAGGTTGGGTTAGAGCAGTAATTCTCCTCAAATTCAAGTAACCAAAAGATTTAGATTTGCTAATAGCAACATTATATGAGAGGTTCTCAAGGTTAATAGAGGCTCACATGGCTGAAAAGCTGAGTCAGGACTGGAATGGAATAAGCTGTTCTAATAGAACATATCTATTTTATGTTAATAATTACTTTGCGGTCAAACCAAGCATCTATTTTTTTTAATATTTACTTGGTAGTCAAGTCACAATAATAAGGCAGTTACTGACATATTAAAGGAAGGAATGCGAGAATATCATCAGATAATTTAGCATTATTTCTTTCTGAAGGTTTAACCTAACAAATCTCATATCATCAATCTCTTCTTCTAACCTATCTGTGTTCTATTATTCTCTCTTAATCATTAATTGTAGATCATCATACAATTTTTTATTCTTCTATCTCAACTCATACTCTATCTTTCTTTTTCGAAGTACAATCCCTATTTCAAAAGCTAGGTTAACTGTTTATTCTAATTCCTATCTTATAACGACATTAACATCTATCAGACATTACCCTAAACAAAATGGAGAGTAAAAGAAGAAGATGATACAAGGGGAAAGAATATTAGGGCTATTACACTATGGTGGAAGTGGCAGTTATTGATAGAGTAATATAAATATAATATAGGTTGTTAAGAATAGATAGGAAATGATTTTAGTTGAAATTTTTTTTAGAGTTTTTCTCTCCGTCCCTATTGTATTCATCCTAGCAATTAGGGTTCTATCTCCTTCCTTTGATTCTTCACTCCTAATCTCAATATAATTCTTTTGTCCTTTATGTTCAAGATTTATACATAATTCTACTTCAAGGTATAACATTGGTATCACATAGCATCGTTTTGGATTAATACTGATGAGTTCATCCGAAATTTGAACTGAAAACTGCAATTCAAAGACAATAAAATGTGCATATTCCGATCAGAGTAGAAGCGATTGTGAGATTGTTGAGTAAATAACAGAAAAAGAGAATCGACGATGAAGAAGAAGCAGCGAAGAAGACGGAACAGTTAGCGAAAAACAACGTAGGTCGCGCGATCGCGAATAATTAGCAAAATTGCGGCATTACGATCATTTGACGATATCGCGTCGATCTCGAAGAATTAACCAAGCGGCTGAACTTACCTTCTTCAAATTGGTTCGGACTGTTCTGAAGCTCAATCAGCGTCTGACTGACCTGACTTCGGTCGTAGAAATCTAGTTCCAATCGGAATATCATCGACGTGCTTTTCTGTCGATCATAAAGGCTGGAAATCTTCATCCGTAAGAACTGGTTCATTGTGAAGTTAATGTCACCAGGTTTGCAAATTTTTTTTTGTCAAAATTAATAATTGAATTCGAATAGATGCTTCAAGCAATGGTGAACCGTGAATAGTAGAAAAAAATATGAGCATATAAATGCATGTTAGATAGAGTATCACCTGTGTGTTCTGTGATATATTGTTGTGTTTCTGCTGTGTATCTGTAGCTATTAGAGCAGAAATAGAACACAAGATTATTTTGAGAATTTGTGATCTGAACTAGTTTGAGATTTCTGATTATTACGTGGAAGTCGGATGAAGTTGAAATTGGTTCGGCTGGAGATGTTATAGGCATCGAATAAGTGTGCTTCTGTTGTGTATCTGTTGCATTGATGTTGAAAATTCTATCACTGACTTTAACAGAAACAGACAGGTGCTCTGTTGAGAGGACTCTTTTGAAAGGCAAGTTTCCCAAGCTAAAGTTGTCGGAAATGGCGGAACTCGAAACGAAAAACGAGCTAAAAGAGATGTGTTCAAAGCTCCAGAAAATTGATAAAAAGATTGGATCAAAATGATAAGCAACTCGACCGAATGGAAGAAATGTTGACCTCAATGCAAAAAGTGATTATGCAATTAGAAAACAATGTTAAGGGCGAAACTCTTAAACAATCGATGGATGTTTTAGAGAAAAAACAGAACTATGTTGACGGATTAAAGACCTCAAGTCCGGTTCCTCAAGTGGCCCAACAAACAAGTGTTGATGAAGAAAAAGTGGAGACTCAAGTGGAATACGACACAAAATGCGACGATTTCCATGCGCTTCATATTCGCCCGGAGTTCGCTCGGGTTTGGAGAAGAGATATGCGGTACTGCAAAATTGTCAATTATTTCCTTGTAAGTCCCAAAATTAGTCTTGGGAAACGAGATGCCACTAAAGGTGATTAACGAACAGGAAGTGCAATCAACATAAATTGATACATACGATTGTGATCAAGTTGAGCGAGGCATAGCTCAATTTGCTTTGACAATTGATGCATTTGAGAGTCTTGAAGACCGAATCTTGGCCAACGACCTCTGTTTCAATCATTTCATGATTTAAGACAAAAAGTTGGATACTTTGTGTGGTTTGAAGAACCACCAAATGATAAAAGTTATATTCGAAGAACTTTTGGTCATGAGTCGTTGATGAGTTGCAAATACTTCATATGGTTTGAGGAACCACCAGATAGCCTAAAGAAGCAATTTCGGCAATTCATATGGTTCGAAGAGCCACCAGATGTTTTAGTGTTTCAGCGGAACCTTCGACTATTGTCGTTCACGGACGAACGAAGTGAAGGAGAGGGTAATGATACAAGGGAAAAGAATATTAGGGCTATTACACTATGGTGGAAGTGGAAATTATTGATAGAGTAATTAAATATAATATTAGTTGTTAAGAATAGATAGGAAATGATTTTAGTTGAAAATTCTTATTAGAGTTTTTCTCTCTCCTCCCCATTGTATTCACCCTAGCAATTAGGGTTCTATCTCCTTTCTTTGATTTTTCACTCCTCATCTCAATATAATTCTTTTGTCCTTTATGTCAAGATTTATACATAATTCTACTTCAAGGTATGACAGAAGAATAGTACATGGATCAATGCAGTACAGAGAAGGAATCATAGGCACAGAAGACTAGTACATGGATCAATGCAGTACAGAGAAGGAATCATAGGCTTTAGAGGCTACTGCCATCAGCAAACACTTAGAATGTTGGCTATGAACAATCAGCAATCAATTAACATGAAGGGAAGTAAAACAAAATGGACACAAACATATGAAATTCTCCAGCACTGGTGAGAGAGAAGTTGGATTAAAGGTTGTGAAAAAAATGGACCTAACCAACACAAGATAGACTAATTTGCGGCAGAAAGATGTCCAGTAATCAGTACAAGAATAAGCAAAAAATCAATAATACATTATTTTAAACAATAGGGAATATTGAGAAAAGAAATAGTGAAAGGAGGCATCTCCACTATTGATGGAAAATAATGGCACCCGTCAGTGGTGGAAACAGAAGAAACACTAGATCCTAACCTAAAGCACTGATACCGTGTTAAAAACGTAAGAAAATAATACTTTATGAATGAGAACTTCATCTCCAAGGGAAAAACCCTGGTCTAAAAAAAGTGCAATGGACTCACTTGGTATCAATATTCTCAATCCTATTGTGAGATTTTGAATAAAGACTCCATTTATCTACAGAAATCATTTCTCAAATATAATTTAGCTCTTGCATTTGTGACCATCGTGAATCAAATTCAAACATTTTTTTCCTCCTACCAAATAATCAAAATGTAACCCACACCAAATTAAATCCAATCTTCTAAGTATACTAACATGCAAATTAAGAAATGAAAACACATTAAACCCAACACATTCAAATAGAAGGGGCTGGTTACCTCTTGTGAACAAAGATATTAACATCCCTGTCTCCACTATTCCCACGTGATGAAATCTCAGTTGCTGCTTGCAGGAGGGAAAACACAGATGCCTGAAGAAAATCTTCGGCAAATATAAATAAAACCTCATATGAAAACAAATGAGAAAATAAAGACTAAAATCCAGAATTGAACATAATAAAATTAAAAGATATGTGGTGTACTGGTAAAAGTGAGAACTTAGGTCTCCACAAAATGCAAGATCCCTGTCCTTCTTATCAGTCAGAAAGTGGAGAACTTACAATATAATTTAATATTCAAAGAAACAGTTCAAGTACAAAGCTTCAGCACACTGAAAGGGAAGAATTTACATGATCCACTTTTGGAGGACATTGAACTAATGAAGACGGTTTTCGAAAACAAAACAAAAAAAAAAACTAGAGAAGTTCCTCAGCCTGGAGGAACCTAGACAAGTTAGAAGCTGGAGCAAATAGAAAAAGAGATAGCTCCAAAGAGTAGTACTCTTTCAAATAGATGAAACCGTTTCGTACCCATTAGAAAGCAGGAAGTTGATTCCCTGTCTTTATAATGATCTAGTAATGATGGAGTAACTGTAGTAGTAGTGGACTAGCAGGCAGTAGAATATCTCTCAAGTAACCGTTTTTATTCCAACAAAGCCAGGCGGCCAGATTCTTGTATTTCTTAGATTTCTGTTTTTATCTTATTATGGGATCCTAAGGTGACCTAGTATATTATTTGACAATTGCAAGCATCTACGTTCATTCCTTAACTTTGAGGAATTATTCTAACATTGTATTCCAAGTACCAGAGACTGGAAAATATATTTTTTCTAGGAATCTCCAAATATAAGCCACTACAAACCTGGTAAGATAGGGCCTTCACCCAACCATTGTTGTCCACACCAAGCCATGCAGTTGAAAGCCAAGGCAATTTTGATGATGAAGGGTGATCCTTAATTGCCAATTCAAAAACCCTGGCAGCATCGTGTAATGACTGGATAAGACCATTATTGTAATCTTCACCTTGCAGCGACTGATCAAGTTTGATCTTCATTTCCTTAACATAATTGCTGCTACCCACTTGTGTACCTCCATTAACAGTTATATTATCATCAGCGGAAGCTAAGGGTATAAAAGACCGCATCCTAGATTGGTAAACAGGTGAATTGCTTCTGGTAAACTCCACCAATCTGCAACCAAGACACATATTTTTGTCCACTGAGAAAGCAAATCTTGAATAAGATCTCTTCATCAAGTAACCCCAGCTGAATAACAGATGATCCAACATAACCAACTTTCTTCTGGGAACACAGGTTCTGATCAGCTTTTGTGAAGACAATGCATTTGAAGAGCTGCAAATACAGATGAAAAACATTATTATTTGCTACAATATGCTATTAGATAGGTGAAATTTTAAGGGTTGTATGACCTTCAAAGGGAAAATAAATGCAAAGATAATCATTACATGAGGACAATACAGACAGTAATTCTTTATTTCCCCAATTAACCAGAACATGGTATGCACCATGAAAGACAACACTCCCAACACATGATAAATATCAAGAGACTGAACTCTTCACCTCACTCATATAACATAGAAATTAATTAATGGAGATATTTTAATATGTGACTAACATATAGAAACTTGGAAGAGCCATTTGAAGCTTTCTTTGATAAGACATACCTATTTGACTTATTGCCCTTATATTGAGATGGTTCCACCTTTTTATATTTCTTATTGTGAATTAAAAGCATACACATAAACATCCAAAATAGGAATCATTCCAAATAGACCACTTGATCTTTTTATCTTGTATAGTAACAAGAGCTCTTTATTGTACTTGGCTTTCAGTAACCTAAGCACTTTACATGTCTATTGACATATTTGTAGGCTAGAGAAATACACATTCACTATTCTCAAACATGTGACCCAAAGAGTAAGATGTCCTCTACAAAATTACAATGACAAATCAGAAGAGTGTCCTAATAGGGAAGTACAGAGAGAATGAGAAGGACTCTTACCTACGACAAAAGTCATATTATGTGATCATATTTATGTCCTAAATAATGATGATTAAGACATTAGTGCTGCAATCTTCAAAATACATTACAATAAAGCGGTAAATCAAGATGTCAATCATTTGAAGTTCAGCTGCGAAAATTGTATTTAACATCAAGCAGATTTTGTGCCACTCCAGTTGCAGAAAGATTGTTGCAATTATTATCTTAGAATGCTACTGATTTATCCTATATATGTCAAACACTTCTCTTAAGACATAGTTAAGATTGCTGACTAAACATATGAAGCAAAATATAAGATAAACGTCCGATTAATCGCAGTTAGTACTCTCTGATGGTAAGTGCTACAAAGTATAACCACCGTAGTTACTTCATATTTGACAATCAGAGTGCAGAAATTCTAAAGTACCCATCCTAACATAATCGTGTAGGTAGACATAGAGAGGAAGTAAACCTGAATGAAAGTGATAATCTTTGGCAATCGAGTGCCATTTTTTATTATCCACAAGGAGATGGATTTATCTGGAATTCGAACAGCGGCAATTCGAGAAACGGTCGTCTCCACGTCTCTCTACTATCTCCTTTCCGTCTCTAACTATAGTAGCAGGGAGTTCGAACCGGTCATCGAAGAAAACTTCGGATAACTTTTAGACGTATGTTTTGATGAGAGTTAGCGTTCTGAATTTGTGTGGATGATGAAAGCAAAGCGGGCGGAGATGTGGCCGTTGGTATATATTGTCGACGTGTAGAATCGAGACCCAGTATAACTCCTGCACGATACCAAGATTGTATGCACCGTAATTTTTTATTTTTTTTTATTACTAGTTATCTTTTCCAATGATAATTAGAACTTACACAATACATTCAAGAGTTAAATTAGAAACACTTCGTTATTTTTTATTTTATTTTTTTTTAGCATGAAAGGTGTTTTATTTTTTTTTCACTACTTAAATTTAAATTGTTATTCGGTGCAACATCTTATTTAGCCTGTTTTAATTTTTCATCTTCAATTTTTGTGATACGAATAATAGTCTCAACCACTGGTGGTTCATTTATTGATCATACTCTCTGATTGTGTTGGTGATACTTTCTCAAGTCTATATTCGTATCCTTCTTAACAGCAAACGAGACGAAAATATTGAATCTCGAGTTCTTTTCATTTTTCTAATAATGACTTATTTTATTCGATTTTTCATATATAGGTCTTTTTAAAAGTATCATTGGGTTGGTAGTATGTGCCGACAATTTGGGTACCCGAAATAACTGAACCAATCGATTCGAGTAGTAATTGTGAGTTTCGGGTTCAGGGAGAGATCGGATCGAAACCGATCAGTTTGGGTACCCAATAAATAAATCGAGCCCCGAACCGAGACTCAAAAGTACCTTTCACAAATCTCAATATATTTCTCTCTTTTCATATTTTGGTCGTACTCCTCTCCACGCACTCCAAACTGCGTCCTCTATTGCCCTCGTCTCCCATTGTCTCGGGCTGACTACTACTTGATGACGTTTCTTTACTCTTTATAGACCGATAATCGATTCCCCTTACACACCCCAAAACTAAAAAAAAATCATGCTCCTCTCCATGATTCTTTTTTAGAGTGCGATTAATTCTCGCGGTTAAGCAAATAGTCTGTTATTTAACCAGATACAATACTTACCATCTGACAGACTCAAACGCAGGACCTAGAGAAGTTTGGGAATATCAACCACTTATTACCGCTAAGCTAGAAGAAATATAAGTTAACTTAAAACCCATCAATATTGGTCAAAGAAACATATACAGAGAGTCAGAGAAAAAGTGAATGAGTAATTTGAGAGAGAAAGAGAAGCCATGAGAGAAGTTAGGATTGAGATTGGTTAACGGATGGATAAAAAATTAGGATTGGGTTTTATAAAATAAAATATATATATATATATATATATTATTCGGATAAAAAACATTAAACATATTAAAAATAATTGTGAACAATAAAAATAAAATAAAACTGGGTCTTTTCAAAAATGTGTAGGTCTGGGTCGGAACAGGTTAAGCTTGGGTCATTCATGTACCCGATTTTTCAGGGCATAATTAAGTCTGGTTTGGGGTGGTTTCGGTTCGATCCCTAAGAACCCGACATTTTTTCCTACCTAAGTCAGTCTAGTTCCTTTATTACCGAATTACATGTTCCCTTATTCCGAACCAATCAGAATCCAACATTAATATTATATTATTAAATCTCATTCAAGTTAAAAAATAAAAATTAAAATCATAAACCCGGAAATATCATCGCTTTCTTCCGGGTTAAACCTAAGAAAGCACACTGGAGTGAAGATTGTTTCACTTCCATTTATAGCATTGTTAATAGAAGTGAACCAAACTGTACTCGAGTGCGTTTGCTTCACTTTTAATAACAATGTAAATATAAGTGAAGCAAGATTTACTCAAGTGCGTTTGTTTCACTTGTATTAACAATGTAAATACAAGTATTGTTAATACAAGTGAAGTAAGCGCACTTGATTAAAGTTTGTTTCACTTGTATTTCCATTGTTAATTCAAGTGAAACAAGTTTCACTCAAGTTCACTTGTTTCACTTTCTTTTACATTGTTAATATAAGTGAAGCAAACTTCACTCAAATGTGTTTGCTTCACTTCTATTAGCAGCGTCAATAGAAGTGAAGCAAGTTTTACTCAAGTGTGTTTGTTTCACTTGTATTTACATTATTAATAAAAGTGAAATAAGTTTCACTCAAGTGCGCTTACTTCACTTCTATAGAGTGAAACAAGGTTCACTCGATATCGCTTCACTTGTGTTGCGTTTGAATGCGATTGGAGTTTGGCTCAGTCCTCTTGTTTATCGATTCCGTTGCACCACTAACTCACACAAAGGAGGCAACCCTCTCTCTAGCATCCAAACACCACAAAGCATGCGAAAATCACAAAGATCAAACGCAAGAGCACAAAGCATGGGAAATCACAAAGATTGGAAGAAAAATCACAAAGCATGCCATGTCCACAAAGGACGAACCTCAAAGAGTTTTCCCTAAGTCAAAGTTTAAAATCCGTTAACATTAAATAAATTTTTCAGCAAGTAGACACTTAGTACCCATATAGCAGGATTAAATTCTGAAGGAATTTTCTCTAATTTAGCAATGCCTTTTTAACAATATCCCGAATGTAATGAAACCTAACATCAATATTTTTAGTTCTATCATAAAAAATAGGATTTTTACATTGTTGAATAACAGATTGATTATCAGAGAACACAACCAAATTTTTGTCAAGAAAACCAATTTCAGACAAAACATCCCTAAGCCAAATTATTTCCTTAAAAGCTTCAGTGGAAGCCAGCTACATACTCAAATTTTGTAGTAGATAAAGCAACAATGAGTTGAAGTTGAGACTTCCAACTTATGCAAGAACCACACAAAATAAACACATAAGAAATATTAGACTTTCTATTATCCCTATCATTAACATAATTGAAATCTACATAACCAACCAACTTTGTACTTACAGAACACTTAGAGAAAGTCAAGCCAACATCAACAGTGGTTTTAGATATCTGAAAAGCCATTTCAAAACATTCTAATGAAGCATACCAGGGTTAGACATAAATCTACTCAAGCAACTAACTGTATATGCAATATCAGGCCTAGTACTACTCATGAGATACATAACAGATCCTATAGCATTGGAATAAGACACATTTTTCATTTCAGTTATTTCAGTTTCAGTCTTAGGAGACTCGTCCTTACTTAACACAAAGTGGGAAGTAAGAGGCACATTCACAGATTTAGCATCAGACATAGAAAATTTACTCAAAATTTTAACAACATATGCACTTTGATTCAACACAAGAGAAAAATTTATTCTATCTTTAATGATATTCATGCCCAAAATCTTCTTAGCATCACCTAAGTCTTTCATGTCAAAATTTTCACAAAGTGATTTTTGCACATGCATAACAGACTTCAGACATGGGCTAGCAATCAAAATGTCATCCACATACAATAAAATAAATACATGCACAAAGTCTATATTCTTGAAGTAAAGGCAATGATCAGAAGAACTTCTTTTAAACATCAAAGATTGCATTCACTTATCAAACTTAATATTCCATTGCCTAGGAGATTGTTTTAAACCATACAATTTTTTTTAATAAACAAACATGATCAGGCAACTTGGGGTCAACAAACCATTCAAGTTGATGCATATAAATATTCTTATCAAGTTCACCATGTAAGAAAATAGTAGTAACATCCATTTGTTTTAATTCCCAATCAAAGCGAGCAACTAAAGCAAGCATAATTCTAACAGTAGTGAATTTGACAACAGGAGCGAAAATTTCAGCATAATATATTCCCTCCTTTTGAGTAAATCCCTTGGCTACTAACCTAGCATTGAATCTAACTTTTTCAAACCCTTGTTTCACCTTATACAATCACTTGCAATCCACTAAGGAGCAATTATGAGGTTTAGGAACAAGTTTCCAAGTATCATTGATTCTTAGAGAATTCATCTCATTATTCATAGCAACAATCCATTCAGTAGAAAACTTAGACCTCAAAACTTCTTTGTAAGAGTTAGGCTCATTACAGTCTAGGGATTCAAACATGTTAAAAGAAAATTCAGACATATTGCAATCATTCAAATTATCATTCCTAAATCTAGCAGGCATTCTAACATTTCTTCTACTTCTATCCCTAGCAAGTTGATAGTCATGCAAATCATCATACAACACATTTGAATCATTCAAATTATCAATAAAATTATGTGAATCAGACAAAACATTTGAATCATGCAAATCATCAATATCATGCACATTATCATGTTCCACTTCATTGAGAACATTCACATCATGTTCAACAGGTTGATAAAAAACTACAGGCACATACTCCACCTTATTAGGAGCATCATTAACAGGAGTGGGGACATAGACAAACAAGAAAAATCATTCTCATTAAAGACAACATCTCTATTTATCACAATCCTAAGCCCATGTTCACTCCTATTCCAAAGCCTATAACCTTTTATCCCTTCAGGATAGTCTAAGAATACACATTTCTTGGACCTAGGCTCCAACTTGTTAACTTTCTGATGCACATAGCCAACACAACCAAAAACTTTCAAATTGCTCAAATCAAGAGGTTTACCTGAAAACACAGATTCATGACATTTCCTTCCTAAGGAAACACTAGGGGGCCTATTTATTAAATAAGCAGCAGTATGCAAAGCATTCCCCCATAACTTCTTAGACAATCCAGATGACGCTATCATAGCTCTCATCCTCTCTAGAAGTGTCCTATTCATTCTCTCAGCAACACCATTCTGATGTGGTGTGTACGGCACAGACCTATGTCTTTTAATACCCCAGGTAGTGCATAAATCATTCATTTATTTATTACAGAACTCAAGACCATTATCTGTTCTAAGATTTTTGATTCTCTTACATGTTTGATTCTCAATCAAGATCTTCCACTCTTTAAACTTTTCAAAAAACATCAGTCTTATATTTTAATAGTAACGCCAAACATTCCTAGAATAATCATCAATGATGGACATAAAATATTGGTTTCCTCCATGTGTAGAAACACTAGAGGGACCCCACACATCAACATGTAAATATTCAAGGATATCAGTACACTTAGACACATTTGGGTAAGAGGAGATGGGAAAAAACTCACCTTATATTGTTTTCCTAGCACACATGATTCACAGAAGGGGACGTGGGACAATTTATCACTACCAAAGTGACCACCTTTATGCAAAATTTCTAGACCTTTGTTACTCATGTGACCTAATCTATTATGCCAAAGAATAGATTTATCACCAATCACAGAGTTCACAGAGTCACAAGCAGTCTCAGCATGACACACATACAGATTGTTCATCTTTTTAGCAGTAAAGATAACAAGAGATCCACGTAAAATTTTCATAATACCCTTCCCCCACTTTCCTCCAAACCATCATTCTCAAGAGATGCACAAGACATCAAATTATAACGCAAATCAGGAACATGCCTCACATTCTTCAAAGTAAACACATAACCACAAGAAAACCTTAGGCGTACATCACCTATTCCTAACACATTGCAATTTTTCGAATTTGTCATAGACACAAAACCATGTTCAATCTCTTTATAGTTCGAAAACAAATCTCTAAATGGAGTCACATGGAAAGTACAACCAGAGTCAACTAGCCAATCAGATTTGCACAAAGAATTAGATAACACAGAGTTTAAGCTAGCATAATCACATAGATTATTAATCATAAAAATATCACCCAAATTGCCCTCACAAACAGTCACATTAGCATTTTCAACATGTTGATTTCTCTTAGGCTTAAGACAGTCCTTGATAAAATGACCAGACTCATGACAATTATAACACTTTCTAGAACTAGACCTAGACTTAGATCTTCTTTTACTAGCAGGATGAGATTTCTTACCAGAACTCTCATTACTAACATTCTTTTGGGCACTCGACCTACCTTGAGATCTACCCCTCACATGCATGACTTCCCCACCAGACTGTTTATCCCTCTCAAAGTGTCTTAAATCTAACTCCTTACTCTTAAGACCATTGACAACAATATCAAGAGTGACACTGTCTTTGCCATACTTAATGACAGACTTCACATCATTAAAAGAATCAGGAATAACATTCAACAAGACAATGAGGGCATACTCATCAATGTTCTTATCACCACACAACTTAATATCATAAATAAGTTTAGTGAAAACATCTAGATTATCTTCAATGTCCTTGGACATATCCAATCTAAATTTGAAAAAGTTTTCAAGTAAGAACATTTTATTAGGTAGAGAAGTTTCAGTATAAAGTTCAGACAATTTATTCCACAAGGTTTTTGCACACTCTAAATTACCAATTTTTCTCATCACAGAATCAGATAAATTCAAGTATATAGAGGCACAAATATTTTCATTCATCTCACTATTTTCTCAACGATATTAGTAACCGCATAAACTTGACTAACAGCTTTAAAACATTTTTCTAAATCAAAACACATTTCATTTTTTGTTTCCAAATGCTAAAATCAGTTTTTCCGTTAAACGAAACCATACCATATTGATTAACACCAGACATTCTATCAAACAAATTAAAAACAATCAACAATCAATTGTCAGAAATTAATAGGAGGGTTCAAGCTATGATACCTTGCAAAACTCAAAGAAAGTTTCGACATACCCACCCCGTTCGGGGATTTGCTACTTCGTCTTCTTAGTAGCGGCACGGTAGTGGCACGGAGACGACTTTGATTCTCAACGGTTGCGACAAACGCCACACTGACAACGGTTGAACAAGATAGCAACGACTTCTTCTCTAGAGGTGGCAGTGACTTTCTTCTTCCTCTAGTAACATCAGAATCAGAGAATAAAAATAAAAGGATTAAAGAAGAAACAGAAGACATATCTACGCTTATTGGTGAAGATAACTTATATCCTCCAACCAATATCAAACTTCAATTACAAACCCTAAACCATAGCTTTGATATCACTATTGGGTGTGAATGCGATTGGAGTTTGGCTTAGTCTTCTTGTTTATCGATTCCGTTGCACCACTATCTCACACAAAGGAGGCAACCCTCTCTTTAGCATCCAAACACCATAAAGGAATTTGACATCTACCTCTCACCAAGAGAGTAATATCTATTTATATTATTAGGTCAAGTCCAATAAGCAGGTTACTAAAGATTGGGCCACAATGTTGGGCCAACCAATACCCAACAGCTTGTAATTTATAATATATATATATATTTATATTATTAATAATTAAATCTTCTATTATGTTTAGTTTTATAGTTTTAACAAATAAAAAGAATTCCCGCTACACTTCCACTGTTCACTTTCTCTCTCACCAATTTTTCAAACACTAGCATGAATCTTCTCCGCTACAATCTTCTTGCGAAAATGGCCTTTGCTAGGGTGGCGTCGAATGTTCTTTATGGTCTTTGTGATGATGTTAATATAACCTTGGATCCCTTGAAGTGTGTAGCGACTTACTATTGGACATCTGCAGTTTCTCCGTTAGAAATCGTCCGTTAGGTTTTCGCCTTCTTTATGCATATTCGTTTACAATTTCAAAGTGTGATTTTTGCTTAATTATTTTCTCTGTGTAGTATTTCTTAGACTTCTTTGCATTAGTTATAGTTGGTTTCTTCATCCTATTATAGTGTCTGATTTTCATAGTTGTTGTTGAAGTACTACAACAAGCACTGAGTGTTTATTGCTCACCCTGCCTTCGTTGTGGGATCTTGGATCTTATAGCTTATTAGGATTGGATACTGTACTCGCTTGAGAGTTTGTCATCCCAATTACTAGTACACGACTATTCAGTTTGTTAAGTCGTGCAAGAGGAGTTTTCAATATTCACCATGCTGATCTGGAGGGGATTCCATTTATGTTCACAAACTGTAGCAAAAATAGTAAGGAAAAACATATGGCTAAAACTTTTAACAATGCTAAGAAGTCAGGCCAAGAATTAAATATGTTAATTCATCAACTGGTCTTGTTAAGGGTATATATCTCTCATACTTTGTGATCTTATAAGGTTTGCTCATATTCACTTATTACATGTTATTTATTTAATCCTCAATGTAGTACTTTTTCTACCTTATTTTATTTTCTCATGACTTTTCACACTCTTCATAGTTCCTTAGCTTCATGCATGCTTGTAATTTAAAGAATAGTTTACTCATCTCACGATCTTTCATGTACTTGTTTTCTGAAATTGGATGTTATGGTATAAAATATCAAGGAGAAATAAATGAAACTAGATAATATTTTCTGCATGTATTGTATATCTCATCTAATTGACGTTTATAACCTACTCAAATTCAATAGTTCTCTTAGCAAAAGAGTCGAAGCCTAAGACTGCAAATTCTAATCCAATTTAAGAGTCTTGAACAACTGTTAATCCAGAGGTTCATTCTACTGGACAGCATGACGTTCAAGCTAATGTTGCGTGTCACATTCTTGATTCAAATTAACCAACTTCATATGTGAAGAGGAAGCTTACCAATTTGAACTCCCAACAAGGTTTGCATGTTATCATCCCTAGTATTTCCTGAAGATGTTAAACCTTATTTTGTGTTTGAGAGTTTTGATGATAGTCATGGAATAAAATCCGGCTAGGATGATGGACTCGATAATGACAAGAATCCTTAAGGTTTGTAGAAAATGTTTATTTTTTTTATTATGTAAACTATTGTCTTTAATCTTTTGTTAGTTGTTATTTTGTCTAAACTATGGACATTATTCTGGACTTTCTTCCTATTTTTGGCTGCTTTCCATGAAAAAAATTATCTAGATCAACTACAATCACTTGAACATGTGCAAGAAGGCTCGTCATCTAGGGAGATTAATACAACACTAGAGTATAAAGAGTTTGACCAAGAAGTCTCCTTGCCTCCAACAACTCATCCATATCCCTTAGTTAATAATTCATTAAGTTATCATGTAAAACTATCATTTAATCATCAGTATAAGCGTAAATATAAGAAATTATAATATAAAATTATCATGTATTCATCAGTATAGGCGTAAATAAAATAAATTATCATGCAAAATTATCATTTATTAATCAGTATAGACGTAAATAAAAGAAATTATCATGTAAAATTATTCTTCATTCAGAATATATACGCGTAAATAGAATAAATTATCATGTAAAACTATCATTCATTCATCAATATAGGCGTAAATATAAGAAATTATCATGTAAAGTATTTTTCATTTAGAAGTATATGCATAAATAAAAGAAATTATCATGTAAAATTATTTAAACAATTTTTGTAATCATCTTTTATTTTTTAAGAAGTTCAATAAATTGCATTGCAGGTCTTTACTAGGGTTTACATTAAGATATAATATTTTTTGGGGGGGAAAAGCTTAGTGTTATTTCATTACAAAATTCCAAAGTGGAAGAATAGTTCAAGAGTTAAGATCAAACCTAGAAAAGATCTTAGCTTTAACAAAGAAATAAACAACATACTAGAATTATAAACAATAAAGAATTAAAATAAACAAAAATTGCCTAAAGTATTTTGAATCTGATTTTATTGTTGACTATTTCATAGGAAATATTCCATCTTTGAATTAAACTCCAGTTTTCTTCATTCTTCTGAATTCCTCTCCAAGTATGAATTAGTGTATTGTCGTCTGCAACTACATCTTCATAGACTTTCTAAACAGATCTGCGCATTATACTATAAATTCTTGCATTTCTTTCCCTCCATACATTGTAGATCAGTGCTCCATAGAAATATTTAAACATATTTTTGTAGAAGTTGTCTCTTTTCCCTTTCATCATTATCATTTTTTGATTTCATTCCATATTCTTGGGAAGTTATGGATGTTCATATTCCTTACAAAATTAGACCAAAGTATAGATACGAATGAGCATTTCTCAAATAAACTGTTTAAGCTTCCTTCGTTCCCTTCACAGACTAGACAATTAACATCATGTATATATTCATGTATTTTCGAATTCTATCTTGCGTCGTTAGTCTCTTCTTGTAAATTAGCCAAATGATGAATTGGTGTCGAGGATCTTTGTAGAGTCGACCACTTTATGTCATTAGACCACCTATTCATTTGTTCTAATGCTTTCCCATGCCAAACCAACAACAAACTTTCCATTTCTTTCGATTTCCCAGAATAGATTGTCATTTCTTTCATTGAACTGCAAATTACCAATCAAATTTAGAATTATGTCTTCTTTTGGAATTCGCCTCAAAATTGATTCACATTTTCCTTCATAAACTTCCCTAATCGAGAATCTTAGACAACTTCTTCTGATTTTGCATTGTTGAAATTCATCTTTAAGTATTATGGGATTACTTTATAACCAAGGATCGTACTAGAATAGTAACCCTCTTCTATTTGATATGGTGCACCGCATCATTTTGTAAGTAGCATTCCTTGATCTTATGATTTTATTGGGTAACCATGTCATTTATTCCTTGATTGCACATGTCTAGATACTTTATTATCCTTTCATAAATCTCATATGAACTCATTTTACCCATAAAGAATCAGCTTTCTACTCCATTGCCCATAGATGACGTATAATGAGTACTCTATTCTATTGAATGTAGTTCTTTATTCTTAGACCTCCTTCTTGTTTGGGAATACAAATATTCTCCCATTTGACTTTTTCCTCTACTTGTGTACCCCATATATAGTCTCTCATGATTCTATCTATTTTATCCATATTTTTTTGAGATAACTATTTATTGCGCTAAGTAGCCAATTATTCTCATTATAACGCTTTTCACAGTTTTATTCTTTCTACATAAGACAGTTTCTTAGTTGTCCATCACAAGGCATAGTTTTTAACATTTTCAATTAGTGGTCTAAAATTTGAGCATTAGAGTTGTTTAGATAACACGAGAACTCCGAGATATTTCACTAGTAGTAAACCTTCTTTTATTCTCATGATGTTCAAGATGCTTTCTTTTAGTTCCTCTTTTACCCCTCCATAGAAAGCTTGACTTTTATCTTCATTGATATATAAACCTATAATACTTGAAAAATTGTTAGTTCTTCTTTGATTATAATAACAGATTCAACATCCACATAAGTCACTAAAAATAGATCATCAACGAAACATATATGAGTTATAACTTCCTCCTTGCAATACATATGAAATTTAAAAGTATGACTTCTCATGATCTTTTTAAAGATGCAATCAAGAATTTCTATGATCGTGAAAAAGAGGCAAGGAGATAGAGAGTCTCCTTACCTAACTCCCCTTTCACCCTTAAAAAAACCCCATTAATGTCGTTCACGCTTACCACAAAGTGAGGGGTAGAAACACATTGTATAATTCATTCAATGGAAATAATTAGAAACCTTTTTGCTAAAAGAAATTTGTGAAAGGAGTTTCATCTGATAGAGTCAAAAATATTTTTAATATCAATTTTAAAACCACACGCGGTGATATGGATTTCCTACCATATCATTTGAGTAAATTTTGCATAAGTAGGATGTTATGGGAAATAGAACTTTTAGAAATAAATTATACTTGCCCCAATCCTACAATTTTATCAATGACTAATTTAAAACACTATGAAAAGACTTTGGAAATTATTTTGTATATAACATTGCAGCATGAAAAAGGACGAAAGTCCTGAATTTTTTTTCTAAAATTGAATTTTTAGGAATCAAATTCAATACTGTCAAATTCCACTCTTCAACATTTTTCAATTTTGGAAGGATATATGTAATGCTACATGAAAATTATATATATATATTTCAATTTTCGAATATTTTAATTTGTAATTCCTCTATATAATTCGGTTTTTAAGGATTATAACTCGTATTTGAACATTAAACCAACCATTAAAAATGATTTAAACAAGTTTTACAATCATCTTTTATTTTTTGAAAAGTTCAATAAATAGTATACCTACCATCATTATCGGTGTTGTTGTTTCGTTCCTAGATATTAACAAAATAGAACCTTATTAGTTCTTCAAACAAAACAAAACATTTTGTTTCGTGCAAATAATGTTCAAAGCGTATCATTTTTGCGAGTTACGGAGGACCTTGTTTCCAGCAAAGAATCATGAAATAGGTTTCCAACAAAGAAATGTGAACTTTCGCTTCACCATAGAGCTTGTTTTCGACAAATCGTATAGAGTGAGAAATCATAATCTTTAGTATGAAATTGGAAGAGATGAGGACTAATGTGAAATGAACATGATAGCTGAAGCGACGTACCAGGAAAACATTTACTTGAATATATTTTTTTTTGCCAAAATTATAAACAAATCAATTTTTTATTTTGGTAAATGATGATTTAATTAATATTGTGAAGCAATTCACTTGTCTCTTATTAAAGTTTTAGATGAAGCGCTTTCAAGTAAAATGCGCTTCATAGGTCTCTTATTAACACTTCAAGTGAAGTGCGCTATCGGGTGATGCGTGCTTCACCTATATTAACGCTCTAAATGGAAGTGGAGTGCGCTTCACTTGTCAAAACCCTTCACTTGTATTTAGAGAGTTAATACATTTAAACCTTTATCCGGAAGCGCGCTCTACTCTTTCTTAAAACTTTGAAAGTATTTAAAAATATAGTATACACTAAATATAAATAATATTAGCTGAGATAAATTAACATAAATATAAATAAATAAATAAAATATTTTCTTATAAATAAATAAATATAAGAAAAATATTATATAGTAAATATAAATTATATTATATAGTAAGTATGTCACACCCAAAATTTCATTTCAGACCGAGTAAACTTCGGTCTAGGCAGAAACCAAGGGCCCAGGTCAAATCGGGGCCGGGGCCGAGGTTAAATCTATGTCCCGACCGAGGGGGTCCGACCGAAGGAAAATCTATGTCGCGACCGAGGGGGTCCGACCGGGGAGTCCGACTGTTATATTTTCCAACCCTCTTTTCTTATGACAAGCAGGTGACGAGGCCTTTGTATTATTATATTATCATACTTAAGTGATGACAAGCCATTTTATTAGCCCGTGCCTATGACAAGTAGATGACCAGCCATTTTTATTAGCCCATGCCTAAGACAAGTTGGTGACAAGCCCTTTGTATTATTATATTATTATACTTAAGTGATGACAAGCAATTTTATTAGCCCATGCCTATGACAAGTAGATGACCAGCCATTTTTATTAGCCCATGCCTAAGACAAGTTGGTGACAAGCCCTTTGTATTATTATATTATTATACTTAAGTGATGACAAGCAATTTTATTAGCCCATGCCTATGACAAGTAGATGACCAGCCATTTTTATTAGCCCATGCCTAAGACAAGTTGGTGACAAGCCCTTTGTATTATTATATTATTATACTTAAGTGATGACAAGTAGGTGACCAACCATTTTTATTAGCCCATGCCTAAGACAAGCAGGTGACCAGTCATCTTTTGTTAGCCCATGACTAAAACAAGCAAGTGACCAGCCCTTTTTATTATTATATTAGTAAACCCAACAGGTGACAAGCAAGTGACCAGTTTTCTTTTAGTACTATATATAGGACACCCCTTCCTTCATTATATTCTTTTCCACCATCTCTCTACTAAGAAACCAGAGGCACACTTTTAGAAGCAAGACCATAGCACCTTTAGGAGCAGGATCATAACATAGCAGCAAGGTCATCTTATAAGGCAAGTTCTTTTCTCAACTCATCTTTAGAAACCCACACTTGTTTATATAATCTGTATTTGCAAAGTATATTCTGTTTTCAAAGGCATGATCGGTTTCAAAGGTAAGTTCTGTTTTTTTCCAAAAGTATAATACATTTTTGTGGACCATGAGTTATGAACTGGATGGATCTGGGCAGAAGGCTAGCCAGGTTGAGCTCTGGTAGTCTGAAGCCAAAATATGTGCTGGGGGTTCTATTGGGACTGGACTTCTGGGACGAGCTCTAGAAGATCCTACCCACACAGACAAGTGTCTATTCAGGTTGTGGACTTTAGGGATAGACTCCGAAGAGTGCCCTTCCAACTATGTGCTCAACAGGATTCCTAACTTTCAGGATCAGCTCTGAAACGTAAAGGGCCAGTATGTGCTCAAGGATGTTTCTGTTCTAACCATTTTATAAACAGTTTTACAAAGGCAACACATCAATATCAGTCAGCTTTTACTTGTCTTTTTATATATTCTTCAAAAATATGCTTGCTGGGTCTTTAGACTCACAATACTTGTGTGGTGTAGGTACACAACCAAATTAGTCTGTTGATCCATGAAGGGAGACTTGGAGGGTGCGCAGGGTGCAGGGGAGGCGTGTGTGTGGGAGGAGGGACAGGTGTATTTCAAGTGCTTTTAAGGTCTGACACTTAATGACCCAACGTTTTATATTTCAAGTGCTTTTAAGGTCTGGCATTTAAAGACCAATGTTTTGTATTAAGGAACCAAGTTGTAATTATTTTTAAGGAAAAGGGCCTTGTTGTTTTTAAAGGGTCTGATTTTGTAATGACAATCATACTTTTATAACTCTTCCGCAAATGTTTTCTGTTTTCCACTTAAATATATATGTTTTTAAAAATCCAGCACTCGGTCTAAGTAAAGTGAGAGTCAAGGTTTTACAAAATATTTTTTATTTTGATGTAATTAACATAATATTATAGTAAATAAACATATTATTTCAATTTATAAAAAAATCAAAATTATTATAAAACTAATTTATTTTTTAATATATTAGAATAATTATATGATAAATGATAATTTAATTAATAATATATATATATATATATATATATATAATATGGTAAAACGTGTTTCACCTGTATTAAAACTTCAAGAAACATGTGTATTAATAAAACATACAATTCAGATCTTCTGCTACCAATTGCTGTGTTCCCCTGTGGCGGACCAATCAGATTGCAGCATTATTATTTTAATAATAAATCAATCTGGGGAGGAGACGGAGGGAGGGAGAATCCGGAATCCGGATTTCGGCCCGGGTTCACACAAGACGCCGTTAACGGCAGCACCTGTTAACGACATCAATTAATATAATAATCATATAGCACCCAGATAAGATATCTTCGCTCAGGGCACCGTGTTAGAGGGAAGGGTGAAATGCGATGGGAGCGAAGATTTACACGCCCGTTGCCCTGACCCTCATGTAAACCCCTCATACCCACCCATGAGAAGACCGCTTGCCTTCCATGAAAATACAATTACACGTCTATGTAAAGACCAAATTGACAGGGATTTTATATTTACGTTTATTAAATATTAATTTAATTTATTAAAAAACACATGCAGCGATATAATATTCGCTTCAAATAATTCATTCATTTTTTTTTCATTTAATTTTTTTGGCCTTCAGAACCTCGGGAGCGAAGATATATTTGTTTCAATTAATTTTAATAATTATATTTCAGTTTATTAAATATTAATTCAATTAATTCATATTGGTTTTATTAATTTTATTTAATTTTGTTATTTAATTTTTTTGGCCTGGAGACCCTCAGGAGCGAAGATATAGTTGCTTCAATTAATTTTAATAAAAACATCATGTAAACCCCCCAACCCACCCATGAGAAGACCGCCTGCCTCCCATGTGAATACACATACCCGTGCATGTAAAGACCCAAATGACATGGATTTTATATTTCCGTTTATTAAATATTAAATTAATTTATTAAAAATCACATGCATCAACCGAACAAATCTTCGCCTCAATTACTTGGCTATTTTATTTTTATTAATTTTAAATTTCATTATTTTTGCCTGGAGACCCTCATGAGCGAAGATATATTTGCTTAAATTAAAATTAATAAAAACATCATGTAAAACCCCCATACCCACCCATGAGAAGATCGCTTGCCTACTATGGAAAGACACATACCCGTCTATGTAAAGACCAAAATGACATGGATTTTATATTTCCGTTTATTAAATATTAATTCAATTAATTGAAGATGACATGCAGCAACCGAACAAATCTTCGCCTCAATTATTTGCTATTTTTTTTCTTGTTTTTTTTTATTTCCGTTTATTAATAAATGTTAATTCAATTAATTTAAAATTACATGCATCGATATAATATTCGCTTCAATTAATTCATTCCTATTTTTTTTTCTTTTTATTAAAATTTTGGCTCTGGTAGAGAATATTTGTTCGCCTAGAACATGTTCCATGTAAAATGGATTGAATAGTCGCTTCTCGAGAGAACACTTCTTCGCCCCTGGTCCCTGTGTCATGTGACATGGAATGAATCGTCGCTTTTCGAAAGAAGACATGTTCGCCCCGGTTACATGAATATATATACCCCCTAATATGATTATTTTATAATCATTTCCGCCCGATTCATCTCTCTCTCTTCCTGCCTCCTTTCACGGTGATTCGCAACCGGCTCCCCGTCGACCAAACCAGAATCAACATCTTCACGACTACACAATGGTACGTATTCCTGAATAGTAACTTTTCATATTTAGGATTATGGAACTACTAAACTAGATTCTGTTATGTGATGTTGTTGTCTCGTTAATCTTTAGGAAACCCTACTCTCAAAATGTCACCTTCAATGTAAATCCATCGTATTTAGGAAAACTTACCTAGTGTTAGGTTTTGGGATATTATTTCCATGAAACCCTAGTACATACTAACAAGTACCGTTTTTTTTCATGCACGTGCATGCAACCGCCACAGCATCCGTCCAAAACTTTGGCAAAGACTGGATTTTATGCCCAAATCAATTAACAAGTGAAGAGATAGTACTATTCTTGACATATCTCCCTTTTTTTTACATATTGTTTAAGTTTTCATCCTGTTTATCTGAAATATTTATGATTGTTCTTAAATAGCACTTGATGCAACAATATGCTAACACGTGTGGTGCCACGGTGACAATGAGGTGGCGACACGATGTGACCCACGTCATAACATCCACCGATTCTAATGGTGGATGCGGTCGCACTATCAAAGTTTTGAAGGCAATATTGAACGGGAGTTTGGTCCTTACCATTAATTGTGAGACTCTGTTATTCTTAACCCTTTACTCTTAACTCAATATTCATTTTCACATATATGAAACTAAAAATACCTATTGCTTTTGTACAGGGATAAAATCATCAATCAGATTTAACTGTTACGTGGATGAGGAACCATACGAGGTGCAGCGAGATAATCATGGTACTGTGGGCGGTCCAAGAGCTGGCAGAATGCGGTATTTGAACAATGTAAGTTTTGTCTTATTCCTACTCCTCCTCCATATGATATTCAATTCTCCATGATGACTAAAAATGTTTTGTATTTTCTTTCAGCTGCCGAAATTGTTCGACAGTTACACCTTCATATTTGCAGGGGAATTCATCACGGCTTACAAACTGGACCTTATGGGGTTTGTAATTGCTGGAGGAGGTACAACTAAAGAAATGGAGAATCCATTTGTCGAGCCCGAGGACGACAAAACTATAGTTGTATACGACAAGTCTCGGCACGATGTTAATGAACTTGTTTGGGTATTTGAGGCAGAGAATCCTTTGAAGACATATTTGGATGTGTTTGGTGTTCCTCACACAAGCTTGCTAGAATCCATTGCTGCTTGTGATTTGCAGCCTTTGTTTTTGTAATAGACATGTGTTGGTTGAATTTGTTACTGAATATTTGAATATTTTGAATTCTTGAATTTGTTAATGTCATATTTGTTTTCAGATTTATCTTTTTTCTTCTTCGAATTGTTTCTTTTTAAAACACCAGCCTTATATTTAACTAAATCTTGAAACATTAAGAAATAATGTATAACTTGAAGTATAAATTTGATAAATAATTAATATTTTTTAAAACAACTGTCAAAATAATCTTTCTAAAACAATTGTCAAAATAATAATGTGAAGAAATCTTCGCTTACTGATTGATTGATTGATTTATTAATATTAATTCATAATAATTTTTGTCATTTAATTATTAAAATGAAATAATTTTTTTAACAAGTCACCTCACCGCCACCTAACACCTGCCACCTTTTCATTAAATGCTGCATGCAGCAAGCCATGCTGCTAAGCTAGACAAAGTTTGTACTCTTCTCTCTCTCACATGTACGACCATTTCTTCGCCGGAGTTATACTACATTGTCTACCATCGACCTCTCCTTCGCCGGAGACTTCATTATAATATCAATCCATCTTCCTAAAGTAAAAAATGGTATGTTTTTGAATGTCAGCTATACCTTCTTTACTTTTCGTCCCAACCTTTTTTATGTTTTTTGAATACTCGACATGAAATGTTCTGTTCTGGTTGATTATCAGGAAGGAACACATATCAGCGAGAATGATATGAACGAGAATGATATTAATAATTTAAGGTAACATTGTTTAACTTCTCCAATTTTTTTCGTGCATATGTAAGCGAAGATCTCTTCACTAATAGCTTTTTTGATAATATCTTATAAAGCGAAACTCTATTCGCCTAATATTACAATGTTCATAATGTTGAAGTGAAGCTCTCTTCGCTTATATTGTCTTCATTTTACAATAATCTACAAGTTCTGGTTAGTTGAACCTTTTTTTTCCACGTGTTCCAATTGAACAGCGAATCTGCTACTTGTCGACGTCAATTAAATTTCGATGGAAACGACCAACCTTTGGAGGACATCGAAGCCAACTCAATTCCACATTTAGGTAGGGAATTTGAGAGTGAAGAAGAAGGCTACGTATTCTACTTAGCATACGCTAAACTAATAGGATTTGGTATAAGGCGCAGTTCAAAACACGTAGATAAGGAGGGTAAAATACTGGATAGAGTTTTTTGTTGTAGTGCACAGGGTGAACGGGGAAAAGACAAACGTGATGTCTATGTGAGACGTAGCCGTTCTGTGACGAGGTTCGGTTGTGAAGCGAAATTGAGGATAAAGAGGTCAGACAATGGAAAGTTCCAAGTGGTAAATTTTATTAGTGATCATAGTCATCCTCTTGCAAGTCCAAAGAAAACTCACCTGTATAGATGCCATAGGAATATTTCTGCAGTTGCAGGCTTACATATCGAGATGGCCACTAACGTGGGAATTCCTCCTAAGTCATCACATGCTCTAATGTCTAAACAAATCGGTGGAAGGGAGAATCTAGGTTTTCTTCCTGAGGATTACAAAAACTACTTGCGCACGAAAAGAACCAGAGAGTGTAATTTTGGGGAAACAGGGGGTGTATTAGAGTATTTACAGAAAAAACAATCCAATGATCCTGGTTTTTATAATGCTTTTCAACTTGATGCGGACGATTTGATAACGAATATTTTTTGGTGTGATTCCAACATGCGGTCCGATTATTCATACTTCGGAGACGTTGTCAGTTTTGACACCACATACAAGAAGAATAATGAAGGTCGTCCAGTTGCGCTTTTTGTAGGTGTCAATCATCACAAACAATCCATTATTTTTGGAGCAGCTCTATTATACGATGAAACTGCGATGACTTTTGATTGGTTGTTTGAGACTTTCACCAAAGTTATGCGTGGGAAAAAACCAAAAACCATTCTTACAGATCAAGACGCGGCCATGGCTAAGGCCTTGGCGTCTACATGGCCCGAAACAAATCATCGTCTCTGTATTTGGCACATATTTCAAAATGCAGCCATACATCTTAGCTCCGTGTTCCATAATTACAGAGAATTTTCTAAGGATTTTTCTTCTTGTATATATGATTTTGAAGAAGAGATAGAGTTTGTTGAAGCTTGGAATCAAATGTTGACAAACTACGGGCTTGAAAACAACGACTGGTTGAAACGCATGTTTAGCATTAGGCGAAAGTGGACATTAGTCTATGGACGACAAATGTTTTGTGCTGATATGACGACAACACAGAGAAGTTAGAGTATGAACAGTTTGTTGAAAAGGTACTGCTCCTACAAACACAAGTTTTTAGAATTTTTCAAACACTTTGAAAGACTAATCGATGAAAGAAGATATGATGTGTTGAAGGCTGATTTCAAATCAATTACCAGCCAACCAAGTCTTAACTATCCAGTTTTGATCTTAAAGGATGCCTGCAAAGTTTATACCCCAGAGGTCTTTAAGTGCTTTGAACAACAATGGTTTATGTCGCATGATTGTGGTGTAGAAATGTTAGAGGATGTCGACACATACAGAAAATATAAGGTAACACCCCATACTAGGAGATGCTCTCATACAGTTACAGTTCATAAGAATGATGATAAGAATATCGAGTGTAGCTGCTGTAAATTTGAATTTGGAGGGATTTTTTGTGCTCACATCCTAAAGATTTTCACAACGATTGACGTGTTGAAGATTCCTCCGGCGTTGATATTGAAGAGGTGGACAAGAACAGCCAAAGATGGAATATTTGGAACTGATCCCATCGTGGACAGTAGTAATGTTGATCTGAGTGAACTTCATAACATAAGATACAGAGATTTGTGTGGCTTGTCCATGCATTTATTTACCAAGGCAGCCGAAAGAGATGACACTTATAAGCATGTCAGGGAAATTATGCTTAGGCAGTGTACGTTTGTGGATAAAAAATTACAGGAGAGTATAAATATGCAAACTCCACCAACCGGTGTATCATGTTCTGCCGCGGGTGCCCCTGTTCAAGCGAAAGGAATCAAAACTAAGAAGCCAACAAAGTCTGGTAAGAGAAGGAAAGGTGGACTGGAGAAGAACTCAAGAAAAAGAAAATCAACAAGAATAACTAGTGAATCACAGATTCCGGTATGAATTTGCTGACTTACCTTCTTTACTAATAATTGGGTTATTAATATTCATATAATAACATACTTTTAAATAAATTTGATATTCCTTTCCAGCCATCAAATGCAATACCAACGATAACTCCTCAGTTCTCAACTCCTCAACAATGGGACGAAAGTTTCAGCATGGACGTCAATACTCCGTTCACTGTTCTTTTGTCATCTCAACTATCGAATTCCAGTTTCATGTGAAATCTGATATGTATATAGTATTGTATGTATGTTGGATTTGAAACCAAGAACAAGGTCGAATGTATGCATGCGAAGTTTTATGCAATACCAAATGAATGACCACACTAATTCATTTCTAAAAAAATAAAAACACCTAAATCAATCGAATATTTATTCGCCCCCAGTCAACTAATATTAAGTATCATTTTAGTTACAAATTGAGAATATGAAACATAAAATTGAGGCGAATATGTGTTCGCTTCAACCTCACCAAGTATCTGGGGCGAATATTTATTCTCCTCATATTTCTTTGATAAAATTGATATTTACGTGGAATTTGGTATTTACATGTCAGGGTAAGTGTAATGACATGACAAGTCATCCCGCTTCTCATGGATGGGGTGGGGATTTTACATGAACAATTATTTGAGGCGAATATGTATTCGCTTCATAGAAAATAAGTATTTGAGGCGAATATTTATTCTCTTCATATTTCTTTCATGAAATTCGAGTCTTCACATATAAATTTTATAAGGGTTTATTAAATTAAGAAAAAGTATTTGAAGCGAATATTTATGCGCCTCATGTTTCTTTCACTTAATTTATTCATTTAACACATAAATGAACAAGTATTTGAAAATCAAATTTCATAAAAAACAATCTGCATGTATACATGTTCATTATTGTCAAGATGTGAAGTAACATTTTTTGAGAATTGAAATTACACAACATATTCTTTATTGTAACAATAAATCATTAAAATTATATGAATAGTTTAATTACCCCATCTGTCTGCATCTACATTATTGTACTCATGTCAACTAAAATTCTTTGTAAAGTTTAATTACACAATATGTATACAGTTCCTAATTCATGGACTTATCCATTTACGGCAGGAATTGTAGACCTTGCTCCTGGCATTGTTGAGCTCCGAGCCAATGACACGCCAACAAGTATAATTCCGTATAACACATACAAATCCCTAATATCTTGATCTAATTGCAGTCTTTAACTTGAACCTATTGACATTGTGCTCAGACATAAGAATTCTGTATAAATATTTTATCCTCAATGTACTCAAAGCTTCGTCGGCCTTCAAAAGAACAAGAGAAAGTAAAAGAACATTTAAAATTGTTAAATGTCATAGAATAACATATGGTATAACACTTACATTATTTTTGTTGATGTCACACGACCAACCCTTCATCGTTCCTCTATATGTTTCCATATGTCTCATTAAATATACACCACAGTCTGTCTTGTTTGTTTGGTCTTGCCAAGGCAGCTTTGGGGCCGTTATCTTGTAATTCTTAACCTTTTCTGCAAATCTTTGTATGCCCTGCCTTTCTAAGAAAGTCGAAAAACTATCGAGTTGATTCCTCAACTGGACATACTTGTCCAAAATTTTCATTCTATGCGGACGACCGGAGTTGTCTAGTACATTGATTTGGGAGTCTTTAATATTTACACATACAAGAAAGAAATGTCCAGAAGTGACGACATGTAGGAATATCTGCAAAAAGAACATAAACATTTGTTATTTTATGGCATTCTCGTTACTTGGAATTGAGGGATATGTACATACCAGGTCAGCGAAGATGATGTCTTCTTTTGTGACATGGTAGTTTCTCATGTCTTCTTCAAGGGATTGACAAAATAAGGTCCTATCATACTGCAGATTAACCTGCTAAATAAGGGTGGAGACTCAAAGTCATGAACATTGAAGGATACATAGCACAAAACAAGAGAAGCACTTACATGTGAAATTGATGAAAAACAAATTATTCGTGGTTCATGCCTTGGCAACCTACGGCATTTGAAGTGCACAATTATGGACCAAGCGTCCACAACTTCGCTCGCAATTTCATGACCCATTTTCACTGTTTGAAATAGCTTACGGGTGATATTACCCGGTGCACCTTCGTACAGAACGTCCCTGCAAAATACATTCATTTAGAAGACCATAACTAACTAATTTCATATTTGAAATTCCGAAAAACATGAGAGGTAACTTACATTGGAGGCAGGTCTTCATCAAACACAAAATCGGCTAATCTCTGTTCCTTGTTGGTTATGTTGTGGTCCAACATATCCGCAACCTGTTGCATGTAAGGGGATTGAAGGTGCACAGGAATTTTCGTGATCTTCCTCTTAGGATATTCTCTAATGTTGATGCATCCCCCCCCCCCATCATCTTCATCTTCATCTTCAGAAGATTCAACGGCCTTAGAAGCCTCAACCTTTTCCTTGCCTTTAACCTGATCATTTGGTGCAACAGACTGAGCTTTGGGTTCCGCAACATGTTCCTTCCCTTCACCCTGATCATTTGGTTCAACATGCTGCGCTTTGGGTTCCTCAACCTGTTCCTTCCCTTCACCCTGATCATCGTCTTCAACAGTGGGTGTCTGCACTTTGGGTACCTCATCCGGTTCCTTGACTTCACCCTGATGATCAGTTGGTTCAACACTGGATGAGTCATCTTTGTTGGGCAGAACTGCATCCTCAGGTTTGTCCTGTTGAGAAGGGGGTGACTTGGCTTGAATGGGCTGAAATGCAGCCTGTACATCTTCCTGTTCAACAAGGAGTGATTCATCGTCAATGTCATGACCTACATCCTCAACATCTTTCGGTTGAACAGGGAGTGACTGATCTTCATTGTGCAGAACGGCATCATCGAGATCATTCGGTTCAACGTGATTTGAGCGATTTTCTTGATTGGGCATAATTGCATCCTCTAAATCATTCTGTTCAACCCGTGCTGGTGGATTGTCTACATGGTCCTCCACTGCAGTCTCACATGTGTAATCAACCTGGGGACTATTGATTTTCAAGCCCGCACACTGTAAAGTGTCCCCAAGTGCCTCCCTTGTAGGATCTTCCACACCTACACGAACCTCACCATCGTTCACCACCTTCAAGTGTTTCATGAACCCTTCAGACTCTCTGAGGTTCAGGAAACCGGCCTCAAAAAAGGGCTTTGGATCGATGTTGCGTTTCTCCAACTCCCCTGATAAGTAATTCAGCTGTTGGGAGGTATCTTTAAAAGTTTGCAGGATTTTGGATGTCAACATCTGTACATTATGAAAAACAGATTTCATTAATCTTGAAAACAGGATAATAAAGAACAATGGGAGTCCATTTATTGTTTCCACATACCTCATTATCGTCTTCTTTTAATTCAACCGAGTCAACTGGATTCTCGGGTTGTTTACCTGCTAGGCGCGCCCTTGCCCTGCCCAGCCCAAAACCACCGGCACGAACTTCTAAGTTGGTAAACTCTAACACGGTGACGTCATCCCAGCAAGAGATTATTGGAAATTTCCTTTCGTAGGGGATACGTTCACCTTCCACAAAAACACCATCTAGGTAGCAAATCTGGAGTAAAGGAATGAGAAACATGTTAGAAAATATTACATATCTATAAATCATATACAAGAGAGGCAACAATACTTACCAATAAAAGGGTTATAGGTCCATCGAAATATGGATTTTTATCTTTACTTGCTTTTTCTTTCCAACTTCTTACACTGTCAACCAATCGTTGTAGTGTGAAGTGGCACCAGTTCAGTTCCTTTATGTTATCAACATCCATTAAGGATTTGAGATTTTTGAACCTGAAATGAAAAAAATACAAGTGTTAGTATTCACAAATACAATTAGATATATAATAGGTTTGAATACATGTTTACCTGGCTCGTGAATTTTGAACTGGACATAAAAAACTTGAGACAACAAAGACAACGAAGTCGATTTTGAAATCGTTGTCTGCACTTGTGTTACTTAATATCTTGGGGATCATAGAAAGTGTTTCGGGAGCTTTTGAGTCAAATAATCAGGGTCCTTAGTCTTGTCCCCCCCAACGGACTCGACTACGTTCGTTGCCCCTCTAGGGAGGTTCATCACGAGTTGTACGAGATCTTCATCGATAAGGATCTCATCACCGTTGTCCAATACCAGAGAACTCTTATCCGGGTCAAAACATTGGATTACGTGTCTGGAAAAATGCGCCAGGCACTTGGAGACACCCATTGTAAGAAGAGAACCAAACCCGATTTCCTTCACGGTTTCCCTCTGTTCTACGCTCAATTTAGGAATCAGTTGAGCGAGGCCATGAGGTGATGATCTGGTTAGAAATGTCAGTTTACGTTTCTTGAGGGTTTTGGTTTTTGGGGGAGATGGTGGTAACTCTTCATCGAATGGGGTAGTACACGGAGAAATATTAGTGGTTTCTGGGGGTGGTTCTGGTAACTCTTCATCGACTGTTGGAGTGGAGGTAGGAATAACATTGGGTTTTTTTTGAGGGGGAAAAGGTGGTGGTAAAATCTCATCAAAATGGGTAGTACCTACAGCAACATCAGTAGCTTCGACAACAACTGTGGAAACTGATTCAGCAGTCGATGACGACTTAGTATTCGTCTTCGGATTTCTCTTCCTCTTCCTTTCATATGTAAAGTTATTAAACCTCGAAGTCATTATTTTTGGTGGGATAGCATAAATCAGTATTTAACGAAATAAAGTGAATAAACAGGTGTAAAATTAGTATAAACACAATAAGATTAACATACCTCTCTAGTTTATTGTTGGGATTGACGTTGGATGCAGGAGTTGGGGCAGTTTCGTTTTCGTTTATGCTCCTACAGACTTCCAAGACGACCTCTTGGGAGTCGATGGTATCCACTTCCATGTTGTTGCCTTGGTTCCCTGACATCTTCAGAAGAAATCCTTGTAGAATAAAAGAAATATCTAGGGTTTCGACGTTGATTGTTTGGATTATCGCCGGGAGATAGAGAGAGAAGAATATGAACAGTTGCTTATGAAAATGAAAATGATGGAGAGTGGGATTGTAGCGGGAAATTGAAATTATATCAACTAGTAATGGAAGCGAATAAATATTCGTTCGATATCGTAACTTCTTAAAAAAATTCAAAAATAAAATTGAAAATAAAAACTGTTATTCGAAGCGAAGATTTATTCGCGGGATGTAAATGCACGGGTAAGTGAATTTACATGACAGGCAAGTTGGCTTCTCATGGGAGGGGAGGGGTTTTTACATGAACGTCAGGCTAAAAATAATTGAAAAGAAGAAATCTTCGCTTTCAATCGTCTCCTCGAAAAATAAAATTAAAGCGAATATTTGGTCGTTTACTGAATGTCATTTTAAATTAATTGAATTTACATTTATTAATAAACGGAAATATAAAATTAATAAAAATAAAATAGCCAAGTAATTGAGGCGAAGATTTGTTCGGTTGTTGCATGTGATTTTTAATAAATTAATTTAATATTTAATAAACGGAAATATAAAATCAATGTCATTTGGGTCTTTACATGCACGGGTAAGTGTCTTTCCATGGCAGGCAGGCGGTCTTCTCATGGGTGGGTTGGGGGGTTTACATGATGTTTTTATTAAAATTAATTGAAGCAAATATATCTTCGCTCCTGAGGGTCTCTAAGCCGAAAAAATGAAATAAAAAATGAAATAAAATTACTAGAAAAAAAATGAATGAATTACTTGAAGCGAATATTATATCGCTGCATTTGTTTTTTAATAAATTAAATTAATATTTAATAAACGTAAATATAAAATCCCTGTCAATTTGGTCTTTACATAGACGTGTAATTGTATTTTCATGGAAGGCAAGCGGTCTTCTCATGGGTGGGTATGGGGGGTTTACATGAGGGTCAGGGCAACGGGCGTGTAAATCTTCGCTCCCATCGCATCTCACCCTTCCCTCTAACACGGTGCCCTGAGCGAAGATATCTTATCTGGGTGCTATATGATTATTATATTAATTGATGTCGTTAATAGGCGCTGCCGTTAACGGCGTCTTGTGTGAACCCGGGCCGAAACCCGGATTCCGGATTCTCCCTCCCTCCGTCTCCTCCCCAGATTGATTTATTATTAAAATAATAATGCTGCAATCTGATTGGTCCGCCACAGGGGAACACAGCAATTGGTAGCAGAAGATCTGAATTGTAAAACATATGTATTAAAATTGAAGTGGAGCGCTCACCTGTATTAGTGCTTGAATTGATTATCTTTTTGAATTTCGAGCTTCAGGTTAAACTCGAAATGAATTGATTATCTTTTTGAATTTCAATAAAACCATACTCAGAAATGAATTGGTTATCTTTTTGAATTTTGTTTTTTTAACCTGATATAATATTATTACTGCAACAAAAGTTCAATCTGTAACAAAAAAAAATGAGAACATTTGTGAAGGTGCACTTTATGATCAAAGACATTTTAAAAATAAGAAACCAAGAAATGATATAATCACTCAATTTTCAATTCCTTGGAATTTTGCCATTTCCACATCACATTCTTGGTTGTTGAGAGCTCAAAACATTAGAGACAGTCACTATCATTCAATCTATACAAGCCTTAACTTGTCCAAAAGGTTAAGTGGATATTAGATGAGCATTTCATCCTATATAGATAAAAACGAGAGAATGTTGATATCAATACCCAAGATTTCTTACTCGTTTGTACGTTTCTGCAGATCATAATTTTGGTTGTGACCCTTTCTATGAGAAGTTTGGGAAAATTTAAATTCCCCAAGCTCCTTGATTTTTGTAAATCACTTTTTCATAATCAATCAACATCAAACTCAAAGCAGGAATTGGAATATACATACAAGAAATAGTTTGTTACACTGGAAAACAATAGTCTAATACAAAAGGAAACTGACAAAGATAACAAGTACAATCTACTTAATTCAGTAATCGCTTGAAAGGAAGAGAGCATTCTGCAGCCTGAATCTCTTTTCTTTTATCAAAAACTGCTTTTAGCTAATATATACACATCAACAATATTACATGGAAAGCACTTTATATTCGACAAGGGAAGTCTATCAATCTGAGCAGAGGTCATGACTGATGAACTTTCAGCAATGCTTGGTAAAACATGTCGATGAACTGATTCTCCTGAAATAAAATGAAAATCCAAAAGGGTTGGTAAAACATGTTGATGAATTGATTCTCCTGAAATAAAATGAAAATCCATAAGGGATAAACCGGGCATTTTATTTTAGTCAGTGAGAAATATATAAATTTATTTCTTCATTTTTTTGTTACCTAAAACGTATTATTTGCTATTACTTTCTGTTTTTGGAAGATAAGAAACTGCCCATAAGTTTCTAAAATATATTTCCAAATGGACATATTAATATCATCTATGTAACTAAGACCTTATCCCATCATCAACAAACATAGTGTTCATTTATTTTTTATAACATTTTAAAATATTAAATGCAAATGATATTGTAGTCATTCAACTCAAATAATCCACTTTTTTATCGAACAAGATTTTTTTTTTTCCGAATAACCCTACATCAAACAAAATCTAACAGAGATAACTAATGGTAAGTGGTCATATAAGTTCTTAAAACTATAAATTGTAAATAAGAAGATAACTGGGAAAAATACCTCAGCAAGTGCCAAAAGTGCATTACGGACTGAATCTCTGCTGATAGTTGCATTATTTAAAGAGGTAGAACTAGGTGTAAGTGATAGTGGTGGTGCAGGTGGTGGAAAAGGTTGAAGTAATGGAGCTCCATGAGGGCGCTCCATATTTGGAACATGATGGAAAGCAGCATGAGGCAATGGAGAAGACATTGGCTGCGGTGGTGCCACTAATGAAGAAGATGAGGTAGTAAAAGGCGGCTGTGGGACAAAAGAAGACGGTTTCACAAGATTGGCAATTCTATTGTTGTTGATTAGACCCTGATTTCCATTGAATGACCTAGGAGGGGCAGATGATATGGGAGGGGGGAATGATGATGGTACTTGCATGGCTGGTGTAGGATGGGTAGTAATAACAGAAGCAGCTGCATGTAAGGGTAAAGGAGGAACTGGAGCATGATAGGGTTGTCCAGAGTTAGCTATACCAGGACCATTGTGCCCAATATTAATAGCTGTCTGCAATAATTTCATACAAAAAAACATAAGTGAAAGAATAGTCCAGACAGGGTAAAACAAACTGTGAATAAGGAGGAATTCAACTTATCCAATTTAGAGTATTATTAAGCAAGCATCCATGTTTTCGGAAAACAGCTGCCCCCTTCGTGTGTAAGACAAAATGCAACTAAAAAAATTATAAAACTCTACTGAACTATAATTTGAGCTGTTTTGTCAAATAGGATTTTGTTAATTTAATAAAAAAGCTCAATACATTTGGCTAAAAAGGTGATTACTAAAAATTTCTGGACCACAATCTAAAATTTGGCACCATATTTATGCCTATTCTTCCAATCGTCCTAAGCCTAAGGGAAAAAAATAAAAGAAAATGTGACCCTCCTTGTTATTACTCCCCAACCATCTTATAGTAAGGGTAAAATGGATCCCCTCTTCTAGCCTAGTGGCAACAAGAGGTGGATATCCTCCAGGCCTCCATGAGGTCCTGGGTTCGAGCCCGTCAGGCGGCAAATTCTGCGTCTGGTTAATTGGTTAAGTATGTTTGCGGGCTATGTACTTAACCCGCGGGGATTAGTCGCACTCCATAGGAGCAGCGGAACCCAGCGTTCTCAAAAAAAAAAAAAAAAAAAAAATAAGATTGGTAAAAATACAAATATAAAAAGCTGACAAAATTATATACCAAATGAAGTTTCATCCAAATTACAGTTATCATATCAAATGCAAAAAATAAATAAAAAACATACATTTTCACTTTTTACTTCAGCAATCTCCAATGTAATTGACTAATCTGGTGATTCTGGTCATAAATTGAACTGTAATGGTTTTATGGTTTTCACCATGTCTTATGAGATCTTTGAGAAAACTATGGATCAATGAATTGGTTTTACCAATGTGATTGTGATTGTGATGGTGAGAAAATACAAGTTTCCAAATAGGCTAAAATGTTCCATGTGATTTCATGTACCACTTACACATCTTCCTTTTTAAGTTATACTATAAGTTCTAACTCACAAATTTTATTCAATCATCTTTCAATCAGGTAGCTAAACATGTTCTATGCATAATAGGCAGCTCATAGTAACAATGCCCAAACCTTTGAAGACTTAAGTTGCATGTCTGTATCCTACTGAAGGAAGAAATAAAGCTGCAAGAGTCATCTACAGAAGAGATATCACTCAAATGTATTGAATCAACAAATAGTATTTCCCTCGAGAAGAATTTTCAAGTTGATAAAAGGCATCCTTGAGAGAAAATCTGTCTTCTGAATAATTCCATTGATTAAAGCTGGTATTATTTGTGTTTTCTTAGCGCAATATCCCCAGAACAAGGAAATAGAAAGTAAGATCTAGGCCTTGTTGGATGTGGATTATTTGGAATTTTTATTCCAAATGACCCACAATCAAATCTACCATCACATCATTCAAACATTAACAAACATACCAAAATGTTTTTTATTCATTATAATTTTGTACCCCTAATGTATTTTTACTCAAATAATTCAAAATAACCTGATTTTTTATAACCCACATCTAACGTTTTTTTTAAATAACCCCATATCAAACAAGGCCCTAGTCAAAAGGAAAAAAGTTATAAGGCTACACAAATGAAAAAAAATTAAAAAGAAAATGGGGAATCAAAGAAACAAACTAAAATTCCAATCCCTTGCAATAAAATCTGATTTGTGCTTGCATCATCGTTCAGAGTTTGACAAGTACTAGCCACCGCACCTAACTCCTACCTCTCATCAATCACCTCCACTGAAAAGACTCTACTTTGAAAAGAATGTGAAAGATGATTTTCAGGAAGGTGGTCCTAATGTAGTGGAAGTCAACTTCAATACCTAAACTGGGTGTACATTCCTAGTTCTCTATGATGTTTTTTTTTTGGGAATTAAAGAAGAAGAACTAGCTAGACACCCAAAGCGCTTCCAAATGGAATCGAACCCGTGACCTTTTGATCTCTTAAGTCGACTCTCACCACTGGGCTACCTTGGTGGTGGGGTAGTTATCTATGATGTTGATACTATGACAACAGGGAATGAAACAAAGATGGAATTGCATAAAATAATTTTCTTTAGAAGATGTCCCAAATTAAAGATATGGGCAAATGGCGCTATTGCTTAAAGTAAATACAATGTGTAATTTCCTCATGGAAGATAGGATGGTCAAGTTTTAAACCATCAGCTACCCCAATTGTTCTAAATGTGAAGATGATAGCTGAAAATAGGTTATTTTAATCCCTAATCAAGAAATGTACAGGAGGATGTTGATAAAAATTAAACTCTACAGTAACAAGACTAGTGTGGTTTGTCTGTTTATAGCTTCAACAAGAATGCAAATATATTAAAGGTCCACCTTTTCAACGAATAATGTAAAAAAAAAGGAGGCTATAAATAAAATACACGTCTTTGGTGATGCTTATTAGGTCATTTTGCGAAAGATAGTTGGCCTAGTACAAAATGTGGTATCATGATTAAGTACCGAAGTAGAAATGTCAATCTAGCCCAACTATGTGTGACCTTATGGCTATTGCAAATTGCTGGTTGAGTTAGGGATATGCAGACACAAAAAAAAAAAATGAGAGTGTAGTATCATAATCAAGCTATTATCCACATTGCTTCAAACCCAGAATTTCATTTTTTAAAGGTCGACTTTTCCACTGCTTGAAGTGATTGTTACGACCCCGAAGAAACGACAAATCCCAACTACGGATATATAAGAGCCAAAACTATTTAAAAACAAGAACTCGAAGTATTTCTTGATAAAACAAGCTACATCAAAGTTTGGACAAGGCATGAAAGTCTGTCTTCCTCAACGTGAGAGAGACGGCGATAGAAGGTGATCTTTTCAATCAGTAAGGTTGGGAGATGCTCTATAGAAATCAGCCACTCTTGCCTTTTTCTTGTTTGTAAGCTCATAGAAGTTTTTGTAAGAATCTACCAATTTACCCACCAAGAGCCACAGGTCATTCCAGAAATCAATTCTCTTGCCATTACCCACTTAGAATGAGAGGAAAGGTGGAGAGTCTCCCATGTCTTAATAATACGACCCCATAAGCTTCTTCCCCGAAAGGATCTCCATGCAAGTGGAATCCATCCATTGTCTTCCACCACCACTTGCAAAGCAGAGAACTATTGAAGAGAGTGGGTCCTTGATCTCGAGGCCACCATCCGAAATGCTCAACTTCGTAATGTCTCATTTGACCAGATGAGAAACCCTTGAAGAGGTGGAGTTACTCCAAAGAAAATTCCTCATCAGAGATTCAGTTCTGTTAGCCACCGACATTGGCATAGGAAAGAGAGACATTGTGAAGGCTGGAATAGTCGCAAGTGAATTATTAATTAGAATCAACCTACCACCTTTAGAGAGAAGTTTGTTTATCTAGAGAGCCAGTTTAATCCCCATTTTCTAAATAATAGGATTCAAATGTCCTTCCAACTTGTCTTGGTTCCAAGAGGGAGACCAAGGTACTTCGACGGATGGGACCCAATTTTGAATCTCAATGTGCTCGCCAACACCAAAGAATTAGGAGTGTCGCCAATGAAAAATTCTTAGACTTGTATCTGTTAATCTTGAGCCCCGAATAAGCCTAAAAAATTATCAGAATATTCCTGAGTGACCGCAGGTTATCTACAGTAGGCACAGCTAGACAAAGAGTGTCATCTGCGAAAAACAGATATGAAATGGTGTTCTCTCACCTTGTCGCCATCATGTTAATCCCCATAAAAAGCCCCGCACTGGTTGCTCTCTCGAGAAGCTTAGACAAAGATTCCATCACTATTGTAAACAAAAAGGTGAGAAAGGGTCTCCCTGGCTAAGACCCCTTGAGCTCTTAATAAATCCGCACACTTCTCCATTAATACTGATAGAGGACATGGGTTTTGAAATGCATGTTTTGATCCACCTTCTACACTTTTCACTTATTGAGATGGCAGAACAAGATATTTTTCACAATTGAACAGAACAGATAACTTATCTTGTGCTATTCAAACTATGGGAACAATAAAAGTAAGGGGATCAGATGCTAAAAAGTTAAAATTGTCTATCCAAGTTGGTAGTCAAGTTGCAGTATGATTTCAGTTGTATGAGTCTCTAGGTTGAGAAAATTCATTATTTATTTTTATGTATTGTACATTAATTGTACCTCTTTATATCCTATCATCTTAGAAGCCAGTAAAATTCTTATTCACAAAATAATAATAATAATTAGAACTATAAGAATAACATGACAGCACCTACGGAAATGAAAAGAATCACATTTATGCACTATGGATGATGTACCGCAAAATAAAATTCCAATATTAAAATAGAAATTTAAGAAATCAAATTTATCAACAAACAGATCACATACTCCAGCATAAGACTCATTATTTAAGTATTAATATGGACCCAAATAAAAAAAAAGCAATTACTACTGAAGTATACATACATTAAAGAAGTTCAGAAATGATGAATCTTCTAATGCATCAACAGTAGAGGGGCGTGCCAAAGATGGTTCAAGTGGTCCTTCAATCACCGCGGTGGTGGGAACTGCTTCTAGTTCCTCAAACTCACTTGAAAACATATAAAAAGAACAGTATACAATAGATTGTAAATTTAGATCAAATGAACAGTATAAAACTCAAAACTGTTGAGCAATGCAATTTCCAGGATAAAAGGGCACATATTACATGAACTTTTAAAAATGGACAAATATATATATATATATATATGAACCATTAAAAGAGCGAGTGTACCGGCTAATTAATTTAAGAGGTCCAATAAAGCCCTTTTGTTTATGAGTAGGAAAAAAGGGGCTGTTTATTTTTTTTCTATTTTACTTTTAAATAAAATGGAAGGGTGTTACTGAACCTCTTAATCTAGCTCGTGGGTACACTTCCCCTTAAAAGTTTCATGTATATATGTGGAGAGGGGATGCTTTTAGTTCCTCAAACTTTAGAAAACATGTAGAAATTAACAACTACTACTTTACCAGAGGTTGGAATTTAAAGCAAATTAGTAGTATACTGTATAACAATGCACTAATAAAAACCCAAGTTTTGAACGATGTATACTGATGAAAATATACAATAGATTTTAACTCTTCTAGTTAAGAGTGAGTTTTTCTTTAGAAGCTTCCACTAACCTTTTGTTGGAGGATACATTTGCTTTTGGTGGAACCTTAGAGTATGCACTCAAAATCCTGAGATAAGCATGAAACCAAGTTGGTATAAGAAATTAGAGTTCTGACAAAAATAAAAAGATAATACATCATCAAAATGTATCCAATATTAGTACTTTGGAGCTATTTCATTTCATAGATCTTCTCATATATCAAGTTAACTAAGATTCATAAACATGGATGAATTAAATAATAAGATAATATAAAAAAGGCCAACTATGTTTGACTACCTCACTACTGGACAAACTGGAAAACATGAGAAAAGATTTGGATCAAGAGAAATCAAGAAAGGTTACAATTTTCAAGATATTCTGGTAAGTAGATACAATTATGTATTTATACTGCTAATAAGTTGTTTCTTTCCTTCTTTTCATCCTCAAAAAGATGGGTTTTAGGGAAAAGTGGAGAAAGTGGATCAAAACATGCATCTCTAAACCCAGGTTCTCTATCATTATTAACGGTGAAGTTTGCGGGTTTTTGAGAGCTCGAGGGGTCTTAGACAGGGGATCCTCTTTCGCCCATTTTGTTTACTATCTCCATGGAAGGATTATCTAAGCTTTTCGAGAAGGCAACCACCACAAGGCTTTTCAGAGGGATAAATTTGGGAACATCGAGACGGGCTAACTTCATCACTCATCTTCTTTTTCTTTTTGCAGATGATACACTTTGTCTTACTGAGCCCACTTACAATAACCTCCATATTCTTAGGAAGATCCTCATCATCTTTGAGGCGTGTTCGGGACTCAAGATTAATAGAGATAAGTCAGAGCTTTTTTTCAGTGGTGACATCCCAAACACACATGCATTGGCTAACATTTTGGGATTGAAAACTGACCCTCTTACTTCTAAGTACTTAGGTTTTCCTCTTGGAGTCAAGACTAGTTGTAAGGACATCTGGAACCCTATTGTTGAGAAAATGGAGGCCAAATTGGCTCTTTGGAAAAGAAAACTTCTCTCCAAAGGCGGCAGACTTGTCCTCGTGAAGAACTCTCTTGCCACAATCTCCACTTTCACTATGTCCCTCTTCCCTATCCCAGTCTCTATGGAAAACAAAATTGAATCTATCATGAGAAACTTACTCTGGGGCAACACTAACTCTACAAGGGTCACTCATCTGGTCAGGTGGGACATCACAAAACTCAAAATCTCTGAAGGTGATCTTGGAATTAAAGACATCTCTCTTTTTAAAACTTCTCTCCTTTGCAAGTGGTGGTGGAGGCATAGTTGTCAATAGCGTATAGCGCTAAATAGCGCCAAAGCTGTTAATGGCTATAGCGTAAAGCGAATAGCGTAGCGAGGGCTATTTGAAAATAAAGCGTAAAAAACATGTAAATATCAAAAATAAAAAACATCACAAAAATAAAAGTTCAAAACATAAAATCATCAATTCTTAAACTAGAAAAAGTTCAAAACATAATCTAAAATTCATTGTCATCATGAAAATGAAGATCGAGATCATCTTCTTCATTTGAAATTGCATAATGCTTGGCATCAAAATCAAATTCATCTAAAAGATCAAATGTGTTAAAATGTTCCTATTGGTCTTTTCTCCCTTGACTTAGATGTGATTGCCTTCGAGCTTCTTAAATGTGTAGATGAAGAGAAAATAAGAGAATGAAGGATAAGAAAAGGCTAAAGGAAAGAAGAGAATGAGGGATAAGAAAAGGCTAGAGAAGAAATGTAGAAATAAGATTAGAGGAAAGAAGAGAAAATAATTGGAAAAGACTAGAGAGGAAAAAATAATAAGAGAATAAAAGAAGAGTGCAAAGAAGGGGAAGAGTAAAAAAAAAATTTAAAATTTAAAAATTTTGGGAGATGAAAAGTCATAATTAATATTAATTTTGTAAAAGCGTCGCTACAAGGGGCAATAGCTTTTGGCGCTATAGGAGCTATAGCTACAAAAGCGGCGCTATTTGAAAGTGCGTAGCCTATAGCCCCTTATAGCTACAAGTGGGCGCTACGCTACGCTATTCGCTATAGCTAGCGCTACGGGCGCTATTGACAAGGTTTAAAAATGAGAATGACAGTCTTTGGAAGAATGTTATCATCGCCAAGTATGGTCTTCGTGATAATAAATGGATGCCTCTTTCAGGGAGATCTCACAAGAGTAGTAGCATATGGGGGCACATTACAAGGACGTGGAAGACCCTTTACCATCTCCTCTCCTTCTTAGTGGGAAACGGAAAGAAAAATTATTTCTGGAACAACACGTGGCATCCCAGGGGAAATTGGTTGAATCATTTTGGGACTTACATGAGATCTCAAACAAAAAGAAAACAAGAGTGGCTGACTTCTATAGAGCTACATCTGGCCTCACTGAATGGAGAATCACATCGCATCGCCGCCTTTCGCTCGCTGAAAATGACAGACTTGCCAGCGTAGTGGAGACCCTAAAGCAAGTTACAATTCAACCGGAGTCTGATGATAGTTTTACTCTGATTGGCTCCCCGGATTTTAAGACTAGTGCTATCTACCATGCGACCATTCAAGGGGCACCAACTCGGTTCCCTTGGAAGGAAGTGTGGAAATCCAAAATCCAAAATCCCTTGTAGGATTTCATTTTTTGCGTGGGAAGCAATTCAAGGGGGAGTTTTAACGACAGTCAAACTTATAAAAAAAGGGATGCATTTGGCCAGTAGGTGTTGTCTCTGTAAGAAGAACGAGGAAACTATCGATCACATTCTTCTCCTTTGTGACCTTGTCAGAGACATGTGGGTCGTTCTGCAAAACATTCTCAAGTTTCAGTGGGAAATGCCGCTTACCGTCGCTGACTTCTGGGAAAAATGGATAAGGTGGGGAGCAAACAATAGCATCAGTGATGATTGGAAGCCTATACCCCTCATAATGCGGTGGGCAATATGGAAAGAAAGAAATAAAAGGACATTCCAAGAGAAAAGTTTTGGAGCTGAAAGAATCAAAGGCTTTATGCTCCATGCGTTTGCTTCTATTCGTAAAAGGGATTTTGTACGCGTTGGGAATTTTTTGAACTTATTGGCATTTAGTCTTTTTCTTTTTCTTCTCCTTCTATTTTTTGTTTTTGTTTCTCTTCTCCCTCCCATCTGTAATTTACTAAACGCATCTTGCGTTTTAATTTCAATGAAAAGTTGACCTTTTTCAAAAAGTTACTTTTATTTCTCTCTAATATAATTTTCCTGCCTAATTGCTTCTTCTGGCTTCTTTTCCACATAAGCCACACATGCAAACATTCTTGATACCCTAAAACCAAGTCTCCCAATTGTGCTCTCTTTCTGTGCATGAATCTGTCCCTCTTTTAATCCTGACTGTCCATTCATTCTGAAATATTTAAGGCCCCTGAAACCCTAATTGTAACATATTATGCATCTTCATTTTTTTCAGCTAAAATTCTTGTGGATCAATAATAAATAACCTAACTCATATATCATCTAGGTCATTGTCTCATTGAGCATATATAATTGATATTGTAACTGGCATGATTAAGTCTTCTAACAAGTTGACAGTATAAAATTCAGAAATATACTGATTTCTACTCTAAATGTAATCTTATCTTAAACAAATATAGCTAGAACATATAATTTAGATGTACTAATTTAATCATGTATCCCATAATGCAGAAAAAATTAAAATATATTTAAACATCCTCAAAGTTAAGTTGTCAAATAACTCCATTAACAAAATATGCTTTGACAAGTCCTCTAGTAATGAAACCCGACAATAGCATTTCTCCAATTTATTTTCGTAATAAAAACATATGGAAGAAACAATACCTGTTGAAAAGACTAGCAACTTCTTCACATTCGCGTTGATTATAGAACCATATTCCATTCACTTCCTGAGTTGCATTGCGGTACAACAAATACGGAAGTTGAACTTCATATTCAAAATCTCCAAGAAGATCTTCAACCAGATTTTCTGTTCACAGGAACAAACATTTTGAAAAGTCAAGGATTGGCCCTCCCCATTGTTTTCATTTCATGCTTACTATAATCATCCATATGAAGAAATCTAGGAAAACCAACAAGAACACTTGTAATAAAAAAAGTTGACCGCATGAGTTGCAATGTGTAAAACTTTACAAATAAATTACGTGAATCTGAATTTGATGATATGAGAACACTATGAAGGTATACCAACCATTAACATAACAAAGCTTTTATACGAATTATATTTTTATAAGACGCTCCACCATCTGAATAAGTTTATTAAACTAGCATGTTATCATATACTTCTTACAAGAGCTTCTAAAAATATGTCAGTGTTAGTCTACCTTGTCCTATCATTCTCTTTCTATTTGCAAACTATAATTTTACCACACAGGAGTTGATTGAAGTTTCATTACTGCATGACCAAACCAATTCACTCCATTTTTCATCTTTAGTGTTAACTTCCTTTAGCTCAAGCATATGCACATTCTTGTTTTTCTTACTGTTTCTAATTATCAAAATACCACTGCCACATTTCCATTTAGTATTCATGTCCTTTGTGTTGATCTAGCAATCTAACACTCTATCCATTAAGAATGGGCATGTTGTTTGTTAGAAGAGGAAGGTGGAGAAGATGTTTTCAAAGAAAACAGCTTCAATAGACCTTCTCTAAAACTTTACTTGATTTCTTGTATTTTATGCATAGGAGTATTTTTAAGCTCAATCTAATGAGCAGTCCATACACATTTAATATCCTTGAAAAGGAGATTAATTGAAGCATTCTTACACCTCTAGATTACAACTATCAAAGACTCACTTTAGAAAGTATATGTCAAAAAAATAAAATCATTCAAGAAACTCAAAAGTTCAACTTCCAACACTGCACCATAATTTAGAACTCTTTACTACAGTAACTCTCAAAATCTTCCTTCACTTTCTTTGTTAAGATATGGACAACTTGATATACTTGAGTTCTATATCTTTCATGGAAATATGTTCTCTATTGAATAGTACCTTGGAAGAAGGTGCAGCATGTAAGAAGACAAGTGTGTTTCTAGGGGATCTAGTTGATAACAAGTTTCAAGTTTTGAATTTCGTAAAAAAAAAAACATGCACTGACAAAGATTTTGACAAGACATGAATTTGAGCCTGTAAGAAGGCAAATCTCTTCATATCTTTTCATTTAGTTTATAAACAATATTCTGGTATGGGCTAGGATTCTTTTGCCTTCGAGGCATCAAAATCACTCCTTAGTGATCAAAATCTCACCTTATATAAAGTTTGACAACATATTGAAAAGAATTTGTTAAAATATCTCAAACTTCTTTCAAGGTGGTAGCATTGACTACCTTATCAAACATCCAATCATCCAAACAATGATTGATGGATGAGGCTGAAACCATAACGATCCTTCTTTCTTGTCATACACAACCTTCACATTTTGAAACAAATAACTTCATCTATGGGTAGGTCCTAGTTTTGCACACTAATTTCAAAAATGCCTGCATAACCAATAGTGCACTAGAAGACATCATAATTTTCTTTTATGAGACTAGAAATTTGAAAAATGCCTCAACTGTTAGAATCAGGCTTTGATACCACTGTGTTAGAGGAAAAAGAAGATTAATATATTGATAGATAGAAAATTGTCTAGAGCTTCACTACACCTATACTTTGTTTCTTGTATTCTAATACTAGGTACATAGGGGTATTTATAGGCTTAATATCATGAGCATTTTATACAATTTATAAAAATAAAATAATAATAAGACTACTCAAATATATTCTTAAGTTTTATATTACAACTAGCAAAAAAATCACTCTACAACTATAAATTAGATCATTCTGGCAATTGTCAAGCAATTCAAAAGTACAATTGCCAGAATTTTTGTCACATATCTTTCTTTTTTAAGTGTAGAAGAATTCTTGTGGCATGTAAACTCTTGATTCCATATTTGGTTAACCCACTTTTGTACCAAAAATCATTTAAGAGCCTTAATCCACTTTTAGGATAGACTAAGACAATAATTCGTAAATAGAATACCAATAATATGTCACTATATCCTTACATTCAATGTCAGAACAAATGTTTTTAACCAAAAGACAGCTTGTATTAAAACAAATCATTTAAGATCCTTAATCCACTTTTAGGATAGACTAAGACAATAATTCATAAATAGAATACCAATTATATGTCACTATATCCTTACATGCAATGTCAGAACAAATGTTTTTAACCAAAATACCTCTTGTATTAAAACAAATCATTGCAAGTTACATATTAGAACAATGAACACTCAATCACTTATATCTCCACTAGAATGTGCAAACACCACAGTAATTAGAATATGTACCATATCTCACATCCTTAGATGAACTTAAAATTAAGGATAGTGTAGTAGTAAAGAAATTCAATTGCACGGAAAAACAATAATTTCCTCACCAGTAACCAAAAGAGACAACAAAGAAAAAATATCTCTAGGATTTAATTCCTTGAGATTTGAAAATTTTAAGGTTATTAACCCTTAAAATAATAATATACTTCATAGAAGCCAATTGTGTCAACCCAAATATACAGTCATCAAGGTAAGGAGAAAAATTATCAACCAACCTGTGTTTCTCCTGTTCATAACAACAAACTGAAATCGTGGTTGAGTGCTCCTGCAATGCCAATAACGAAAACACAAATACTTTGTCATAATTCACTTAGTTCCAGTAAAATAGTATCTTCAAACAAAAAGAAATTTATAAAACTGCCAAAACCAACTGGTTTCACACAGCAAATCGGGAATCCTACATAACCTTCAACTAACTAGCAAAACCATGCAAAAAGTTGAGTGATGAAATGATGTGGTAGGCTAAGGGAACCTCATCCATTCTAAACTCGGTGATAACTGATAAGTGCCAGACTATATTGCCATATTGATCCTCTATGTAGACATAATATTACAACTGTATTATATTTAGTGCTAAGAAATTTATTTAACTTCAGATGTGATGGTAGATATATATAGATATATAGATATATAGATATCAAAGCACAGTCAAATTTGCATTTTAATTGAAATCCTACAAGTGTGTTGGTAATGTACCTCACGGAATGGAAATAACAAAGCCAAAGACCTACCTCTTTACAACGAATAGAGACCCTTCAACATCTTTGCGACTCTGCACAAGATTAAAATTTTTGAATTATTATATATATGTGAGAAAAAAACCTATTTCAGAAGGTAAACAATGTCAACTCAAACACCCAACACTTTGTACACAAATATATACTCAATTAAGGATGCATGAAAATGTAATTGACGACTAATTCGAGAACAGCAAGAAAGGGGAGGAGAAAAACTGACTAACCCATTGATTAAGGTCGATGTTGAACTCGTAGAAGGTGACATGGGTGGCAGTCATCAAAATCTCCTCGATGTGAGGATCCATCCTCTGAAGGACGGTGAGGTTGAGGAGCTTTGTGCTGTTCTTGTCCAGATTCGGCATCAATTTTCCCGGATGTGACATTTTCTCTCTCGCAAACCCAGAACCCTAGGCCCTAACCGGAGTAATGACCTGCCGATGCTGATACAAGATCGGTGCGCCTAAGAGGAGAGAGAGACGCGCCCAAGCGAGCTTGAAGAATGCTCGCATTGCATTAATCACGTGGCATTCGTTCTTTAATTAACTCACTCCAAAATTATACTATATGCAATATCTAATAATATTTTTAGAATTTAGTACAAACTAATAAATAAATATAACAAATATTTACTAATATTATTTTATTTATTTTTAAATTAATATCTATAAATTGTGAGGTAATCTGTTACGACTTGTTTCGTAAGGTTTGTTTATGGGTTCTTGATCTCAATAATCAAGTTCTTGATCTCTAGGACCGAGTAGAAATATATAATCAAAGGGCAACGGAAGATTTTTTAATGGAGAATTTGGGATGAGAAGATACAAGAATCAAGAGTGAGAAAAGAAATATTGTTGGTCTATACAAAACAGTCCCAAATAAATAATCAAAATATAATAGACAAATGGGGGTGAAGAAATGAAGAACTTTTACAAGTAATTTCATATATTCATTATTCCATTCATGGGTCCTTGGGGAAGAGTGATCAGCCTTTTAAAAGTGATGTCTTGCCCCAAAATATTCGGTTACAACTATTTAAAAAATAACAGAATTCAGTTTGTAAAATAGAAAGGAAAAAAAACAGAATATTAAAACAAAAAACAGAAAGTTGGCCGAAGTGTTCCATAGGACCGAGGAAAAAAGTGCTGGAATTATTCTAGGACCGATGCATTAATTTGGAGACCCTAACATTATCTCCCACTTCAAAATTCGTCACATTCGACGAAAAGACCGTGGCTTGGTTAGGCTCTAATGTGCATGCCCCTATCTTCAAAGAGAACTCTTTTCTCTTGCTGTCCGGTCGGATTTTCAGCAGGTCCAGCAAGTGTCGGAGTGTAGGACCGCATTTCTTTAAAAGTCTTCGGTCTTCCAACTCTGATCAAGCACTAGGGTGTTATCCGAGATCCAGAACCAGTCCTTCCTTCAGCCCAACACTCCAAATGCAGCAAAATGGCCATTTTTCTTCCGATTATACTCTAGAGTGTCTTCAAACAACCAAGCCCAGTCCTTTTTCCGGACCAGCAACACATGTGCAACAACATAGCCATGTCTTCTCATTACCTTCCTAGCTGGTGGTCGGTTGTTGGGTTGCTGGAATAGCTGGTTGAACCCTTTGATTATGTGCTGGAAATTTTCAGGAGTGTCTTCCAAAACAAGTGAAACAATTTGGCATTCGTTCTTACTCTTTATTTGTACCATGGTAGCAACATAATAATTTTTCAAGGTCTTTTCTAGTTGGTTGTCTTGTATTATGTTCACCTGCGACCGAGGGGTACCCTGCTGGACCGTGAATGTGTGCAAAGAAATGACATGTTCGTCCCCTGTCTCAAGCAGCAAAGGTGGATCATAAAAACCTGATTCTTGGACGGGTTCATGGACTTCTTGCTGATTAGCCGAGGCCATGAATATTTTGGATTTGCACCTATGATTGGGCTCTCATTTTTCATTACAAATATAACACATTTCTTCCTTGGGATCGGTTGTCCTATTTGTGCTTGGCCAGGCCGTGTTAACATTGCATGGTTTGGCAGCAGCGGCGGTTCAGCGCTGTACAAGGGCCCGCTGCTTATTAGGGACCCGTTAGTTGCTTCTTGGGCAACACTGACCTATTTTAAGTTCATGCGTTGTCTCATGGGGGTGTCGTGTATAGGAGGACCGAATCGCAGAAAGAGATCTCTCTTGAATACATCCCACGTCAATGTTTCAATATGGTTGCAGTTCTGCAAATATGAGTCATGCCACGTTCTTGCCTCTTTTGAAAAGTGAGTTCGGACAATGTCCAGTTTCGTGGCATCATTCGTCTTTCCCACCCTAAAGACTTGCTCGGAAAATATGAGCCAGCCCTCCAAATTAGTCCCATCGAATTCAGGAATATTAACATTTGTTAGCCGGGTTGGAGGAAGGTAGTGTTGGCCATATTGGAAGGGCCTGTTTGGAGGAGGACCATAGAAAAAAGCATCAACATAGAATAATTCGGTTACAACTACTTAGAAAATAACAAAATTCAGTTTGTAAAATAGAAAGGGAAAGCAAAACAGAATATTAAAACAAAAAACAGAAAGCTGGTCCAAGTGTTCCATAGGACCGAGGAAAAAGTGCTGGAATTATTCTAGGACCGATGCATTAATTTGGAGACCCTAACATTATTTTATTTATTTTTAAATTCATATCTATAAATTCTGAGGTAATCCAACATAAAAAATAAACCAACCGAAAAGTCACATGAAAATCGAGTTGACTACCAAGACTATCCGGTTAGACCAAACATTGACGTATAAGAATAGCCAACCAATTTGTTCAAAATTATAAAAAGATAAGTTTGAAAAATGCTTTTATTTTTAAAGATTTTATTAGCAGGTCGGTGCTTAATTACACTCGAAAAAGTGCATCAATGTTTTGACCTTTGTGCCCGAACGATGTTCTTGAACTAAGATCGAGAGGTCTGACCGATATTCTTGAGTTAGAACCGAGAAATCCGACTAAGGATTCTCACCTGGGACCGAGAGGTCTGACCTATGACCGAGAGGTCCAACCTTGGGACCGAGAATCCCAAACCCTAGGACTGAGATGTCTAACCTTGGGACCGAGAATCCCAAGTCTTGGACCGAGAGCTCTGAAACCCAAAACCGAACAAATTAGCCCAGAGCTAGCCTACTTTATATAAATTGATGTCTTTCATAATTTATTCTAAACAATCAAAGAGAGAGAAATTCCGTTTAAAGGAGTTAAACCTCGTCTAACTACGCTTCCCTTCAAACTCCGTCTAAAGGAGTTAAACCTCGTCTAACTACGCTTCCCTTCAGACTTCGTCTAAAGGAGTTAAACCTCGTCTAACTACGCTTCCCTTCAGACTCCGAAGGAGTTAGACGTCGTCTAACTACGCGTTGCCTTTGAGACATGCCTACAAATTAATAAAACTCTAATTATTAATTTTGTACTTAGTGAGATTCAAACCCAGATCACCCGTGTGACAAGCGAGCATGCTTACCACTACACCACTTAAGATGTTGATATCTAAATATATTTATATATTTGATATGACTAACAATTATTGAACTTAGTTTTATCCATTTATTATCAAAAATCATTTTATCAATCATCGAAATCAAAATTGTTAAATTATTTTAAATCAATTAAAATCTTAACCCAACAGTTTCTCCTTTTTTAATTATTTAACATAAATTATCAAAACCAGGTGAGTTCATGATTTAAACATACTTCATCATTAAAAATCTTAACCCAACAATTTCTCCCTTTTTGATTATTTAAGCTAAATTATCAAAATAAGGTGAGTTCATAATTTAAACATACTCTAACAATTTCTCCCTTTTTGATTATTTAAACTAAATTATCAAACTAGACGAGTTCATAACATAATCACAATTTAGGCATTATTATAATATAACAATCCTAAAATATTTCTAAGGTAAAAAAAACTTAGACTCGGGAAGTGGCTTCGTGAAGATGTCAGCCACTTTAGGCTGTTGCTTGTCATATGCTATGTCCAAGCAGCCGACTATCCATATGCCATTTGACTCTTCCAAGATTCTTTCCTGTTTTACCAGCATTCAAAGACAATAAAAAATCTGGTGTCCATTTTTCTTTGGGTCCTTGGCTTATTAGTCCCTTGGGAATCCATATTTTAATTATTTTTATGGATTTCTCATTGTGTGTATAGAGTATTTGGCAGATTGCTCTTTGCCTGCGAATGATTCCTTAACTTTAAAAGATGAGGTTTGGTAAAAACTTCTTGACTTTCTATCAAATTTTTCTTTTCCAGACTTACTAGCTACTTCCTTCCTAGGTTTCAACAAACTTACAGTTGGTAGAACATAACTAATCTCATCCTTTAAGATTAAGTCCTAACAGCTTGATCAGTTCCATTGTCAATTAAACTCCTTCTGACAAAGTTTATTGGCTTAAACTTGTCTGTTGTTGAGTTTAACTTCTTACAGGACTTGTCTGAGTTGGCATTGTCAAATCCTAAACCGGATTTGCATCCGGCAGGCCTCAACACACTTATTTGTTGTCTGACTACATGTCCAGACCTTGTCTAGGAACGAACCACATATATCAAACGTTGGTTTTCAAAAAACAATGTTTGAACCTTTTCCTTGAGCTTTTCATTCTTAGATGAGAGCTCAACCACTTTCTTTTCAAAATCTTTTGGTTCAGAAGTTTGAGATTAAGGAGAGTTATTAATTTCATATTTCAATCTCATTTTATTACAAGTGTCTAACAACTTCTTCAACTCAATGACCATGTCATTAAGTACAGTAGTTAAGTCATCTCTTGTAAATTCTTCAGAGGAGAAGTCAAATACCTCCGAATTTTCTTCTTTATCTGCCACGAAGCATGTAACTTCTTCATCATCGATATCGCTAGATGATGAATCATCTAAGTCGCTTTGAGCCCACTTGGCTTTGTTATCAGTCGCCATGAGAGTCTTCAATTCTTTCTTGTTTTTCTTCTCATCTTAATTTTTCTCATCTCGCTTCGGCTTGCTGCTTACCACCTTAAAGTGTCATAGTTCATCACAGTTAAAACATTTCAAGTTAGCCTTATAATTACTCTTATCATTATTCTTATTTGAAGAGCTTGATTTAGGATTGCTCTTCTTCATGACTTTGCAGAGTTTCTTCACAAAGAGAGTTATGGCATCGCTACTGATCTTCTTGGCAATAGTCTTCACAACAGTGGTAACAGGTGGCTCCTTAGTAGTCACCAGCGCCTTGGTAGAGATGACAAATGTGGAAGACTCCTCTTTGTTCCTAGAGTTTATTTCAAACACGTAGGCCTTCAAATTTTCTAGCAAATCATAGAGCTCCATCTTGTTGAGGTCTTTAGATTCCCTCATCGCCATCATCTTGATATCCCACTCTCTAAAAAGAGCACGCATGACCTTAATCGCAACCTCTCTGTTGCTGTAAGTCTTTCCTAGAGTGGATAGAGAAGTGATAACATTACTAAATCTTTCATCGAACTCAGTCATTGTCTCTCTAGGACGCATCTTGAAGTTATCGAACTGTTGTCTGGAAACCATGAGTCTTTTTTCTTTGGTTTACTCGTTGCCTTCAAAGAGTTGAGTCAACTTCTCCCAAATATCTTTGGTAGTGGGGCATGTGATGATATTATTTAACATGTTGTCATCCAATGTCTTGTAGAGGATGTCTTTTGCTATATTGTCGAGATTATTCTTTCTCTTATCTTCAATGGTCCACTCAAATCTAGCCTTCTCAATCTTAATCGGACCTTTGGTGATGACAAACCACATGTCATCATCTATGGAAGCTAGATGAGCGTGGACTCACTCCTTCTACACGACATAGTTTTGTTTTGAGAACATGGGAACCTTGTTGGTGACAACCATAGACATGATTCAGGTTCTTGTTGAAGCTTGAGAACAGAAAACGAGGCTCTACCACTTGTTGGGATTAATGCTACCAATAGAGACTAGAGTCTAACAATTGTGAACAACTTACGATAGACTTTTCGATAATAATCCTGTTAGGGAATAATATTTGTTTCTATTCTTCGAAAATCCTCAAAACTCTTGAAACAAATTCAAGTGTGGAAACCGTTTGTTGGATTTGAAGTTTTAGACAACTCAATGTAAATGGAAGAAAGTAAAGAACACAAGGTTTTTTTATGGATGTTTAAAGTAAACCCTCCTACATCACCCCTTCTTCCTCAACTGGAAGGATATCCAGTAGAATACTTTGATTTGTATAGAACACACTACACAAACCCAAAAACCCATGACTTAATTGACCGCCTGTTCTGTACTCCTATCACACACACTGTTGAACAGAACACCCTATATTCAACTTACAACACACTATTAATGACTATCAAATAGTCCAGTAACTTATCTCTCAACTTCACGTAGTGAATTACACAATACACTTGAGATTAAAATATTTAGAGAGAGAGTAAGTTGATTCAAGAAATCAAACTTGTAGAAATCTGGTGATTCAATGAGAGAGAGATTATGCTTCTATCTTATGATTCCATCCATCCATTCATCCATTATCCTTAAGTAGTTATTTATTTTTGAAAAGCACCAATGGTCGAATCCTCCTTTTGGACACGTGTCCTCTTTTAATTGGATGTACTATCCATGAGGTATAGGGTTGTACATAAAAAAATATTCTTGTGATCGTGGCCGTACAGAATAGGTAGTGCGTTGAATATCCTTTGATCTTGTCTTGTACTAGAAATGCAATTGAGAGACATCCACGTACGTGGCATTCATTCATTTGTTGAGCTCTACTGCTAGTTGTCTAGAGAGCTCTACTACCAGCTATCTAGAATCTCACCTACCTTTAGACGTCTATCTGCCTTTAAACACCATCTGATCATCTTAGACATTGATCTACTTAGACGCCTAATCTTAGACGTCCATCTGCTTATCTTAGATGCCATCTAATAATCTTAGCCGTCCATATGATCATCTTAGATTCCTCATCTAATAATCTTAGATGTCCATCTGCTTAGATGCCTCATTTGATCATCTTAGATGCCATCTGGTCATCTTAGCCGGCCATCTCCTTAAGTTAGACACCATCTGTGCTCATCTTAGATGCCATATGGTCATCTTAGCTGTCCTTCTGCTTAAGTTAGACACACTCGTCTAACTACGCATCCCTTCAGACCGCGTCTAAAGGAGTTAGACTTAATCTAACTACGTATCCTTTCAGACTCTATCTGAAAGATTTAGATCTCGTCTAACTACGCATCCCGACAGACTTTGTCTAAAGGAGTTAGACCTCGTCTAACTACGCATCCCTTCAGACCGCGTCTAAAGGAGTTAGACCTCGTCTAACTACGCTTCCCCAAGGAGTTAGACGTCGTCTAACTACGCATTGACTTTGAGACGTGCCTACAAATTAATAAATATCTAATTATTAATTTTGCATTTGGTGAGATTCGAACCTAGGTCACCCGTGTGACAAACGAGCATACTTACCACTACACAACTTAAGATGTTGATATCTAAATATATATTTATATATTTGATATGACTAACAATTATTGAACTTAGTTTTATCCATTTATTATCAAAAACCATTTTATCAATCATCAAAATCAAAATTGTTAAATTATTTTAAATCAATTAAAATCTTAACCCAACAAAGTCTTTGATCACTTTTCAGTGTATAAATAAAACTGAATTGTGTCATTGATTTTGTAGGATCAAAGTGAAGAAAAACCGAAATAGAAAGGTGTCTTGTAGTTGATTAGATTCAGTATTCTATCAACTTCAGTATTCTGCAAAGGAGCACGTCCGATATTATAATCGAGATCGGTTGTATATTACTTCGGTATTATGTGAAGATGCGTATCCGATATTATAATCGAGATCGGTTTTATACCGAAATCGGTTCTATATCAGTTCGATATTATATTGGAGGAGCGTTACTGGTTTTATATAGAAGCGCGTCCGGTATTATATCCAAATCGGTATTTTGGATAGGCACTTCCGGTTTTCTATCAAGTTCGATATTTTGGAAGCGCGCCCGAGTTTATATGATTTCGGTTTTATTCAATCCTTCCGGTATTTTACCATTTCGATATTATATCAAGATGCGATGCTTCCGGTATTTTACTTGTTCGGTATTATATCAGCTCTCTAGTATTTTACAAGAGCCCAGTTTTATGTACCATCTCTAATACTTGATCAAATTCAGTATTTAATCAAGCATCCGGTATTGGCAGTCTGACACTACAACAAAGCTAATCCTATAGAAAACTGCCACGTGCCAAAGTAAATCAAATTTTATGTGATGTACGTTTACAGTACGATCCCATTAATGATATTTGGTGCACTACCTCCATCTGGTACATCCACGATTAAAAACACATATTCTCTGATGTACTATTCAGGAGCTCACCCAACCGAATTAGGACAAGTGTCCTCTGTAGAAAATTTATCCGTTGCCTTTTGCCTATTTAAGAAGAAGCTCGAGGACAATTTGCAGTTGACCGTTTTATGCTAATTTTTCACGAATCTTAATTTTTTCAAACTCAATCTCTCAAGCGCTCAAGCTCTCAAGTTCTAAGAGTTTATCAAGTTTGCTAGATTGTTAAAGTTGTATTACATACTGTCTATTGTGTGTGAGTTTTCAGTGTTATAAGTTGACAGAATCCGTTTCTGTCAATAGAGTGTTATGTACTAGAAGTTTGGAAATAGGCAGTGTTTAAGTCATGGTTGTCCGACTGGGTTTGCGTACGCGTTGTAATCAAACCAATTTTTTTAGTGAATATACTTCTCAAGGTTGAGAAGAAGGGGTGACGTAGGAGAATTTTACTCCGAACATCCATAAAAACTCTTGTGTCCTGTGTTATTTTCATTCAGCTCTTTCACTCCCATTTATCTGCTACTTCAAGTCGAAATAAACAGTTCCACACTTGAACTCCGTTCAAGAATTTGTGACGACTTGCGTAGAATAGAAATGAATATTAACTTCTAACATAGTTAATATCAAACGAAGGTGTATGCGGTTAACAATATTCGATCAACCCCTACTATTTTTCACTCCTTTATTAACAATTAGTATCAGAGCAAGTGTTTTTATTCTCAAGCATTCGAATATCATCACGTCTTCCTCCAACAAGCCCCCCATGTTCCGTAGTAAAGATTTTATTGATTGGAATATCCGTATGCATTCGTATTTGGGCTCACAAGACGACGACATGTGGCACGTTATCACTGATGGCCCGATAAAGATTGAAAAGGAAAGATGCGAGTGGTCTAATGAAGACAAAAGGAAGAACAACCTTGATAACTTGGCAAAGCATTCCTTATATAAAACTCTTGACAAAAACATGTTTGCAAATATGAGAGCATGTTTCACCGCCAAGAAAGTATGATAGAAGATCATTCAACTCAATGAGGGCAACAAATAAACTAGAGAAAACAAAATCATGGTTGCTACTCAGAAGTTTGATAACATCAAAATGCGTCCCAGGGAAACGATGAACGAATTTGACGAACGCTTTACAAGCACTATCAATGAACTTTCCACTTAGGGAAAGGTTTATGGAAACAAATAAATCATCATCAAGGCGTTGAAGGCTCTTCCCAGTGCTTGGGATGTAAAGACAACTGTGATGAGGGAGTCCAGAAACCTCCACAAGATGCAGTTGCACGACATGTTTAATGATCTTAAAGCCCATGAGTTTGAGATGAACTCAAGGAATGAAGACGAACCCTCATCCTCGACCGTAACTAGGGTGTTGGTATCTTTTGTGGAGCCATGAGTCCCTGCACCCATCAAGTCAGCTGAGCAGTTCAACGAAGATGCAATGGCCTTACTCGTCAAAAAGTTTGGCAAATTCATGAATAAGAATCAATCCAACTCATCTTTCAACAACAACAACTCTAATGATCACAAGGCTAACATTTATCATTTCAACTGTGATACTTTAGGTAATTACAAGTCGGAATGTTGGAAGCTAAAGAAATATGATAAAATCCAACTAATTAGAAGAATAAGAAGGATTAGAAAGTAATGTTAATAGAGGAAAGAAAAAGTAAGTGGGCCCAAAGTGATTTGGACTCAAGTGATAGTGATGATGAAGAAGTCAAGTTCTTCATGGCCAACGATGAAGAGGTATTTGACTTTGCCTCCGAAGAGTTCACTCGAGAAGACTTGATTACTGCACTAAATTACATGGTAATTGAGTACAAGAAATTGTATGTTCTCATTTCAACTCAACTAGACAACACAACTGGTGAAACAAATGAACTATCCTCTAAGAATGAGAAACTCGAGGAGACAGTTCAACTATTGACCAAAGAAAACGAGAGAACCAACTATGTGATCGTTGCAAGGACTAATTCTGGGGATGCAATCAATCAGATGATGAGTCAACTGAGACCTACCAACTGCAAGTTTGATCTAGGCTATGATAACAACAATCTAGGAAAGTCGTGCAAGAAGTTGAAACCCACGAAAGGCAAACTTCTTCCTATAAGTTTTGTCAAGGGTACATCAACTGACACTCAAGTGAATCACGATGTAGATGAGTTAGTAACTAAAAAGGAACTAAAATATGTAGAGCCAACTAATAAGTCACAGTGGCTTAATCTTGGAAGAAGGAAAGCCAGTCGGTCAACTAGACATAAACCTGACAAAAGGCCAAGAAGGCCTCATCAAAACTCATCCTTAAAATATAATGACTCATCGAAAGGCAGACAGAGAGATGTCAAGCCTAATGCAAGTAGAATTATTAAGACTAACACTGGGAGATCCATTAAAATAATACAAGTAAAAATCCCCAAAGGACTGATCAACCGTGAACCCAATTAAATATGGATACCAAAGGGTGTAAATAGTTTCATTTGCAGGGTAAACAGGTTAACTACCTGGAGGATTTAGAGTGGTACTTGGACAGTGGATGATCAAAGCATATGACCAGAAAAAACAAGCTTTTAACCAATGTTGTAAAGGAATCTAGATCAAAAATCACATTTGGTGACAACTCTAAGAGTAAGATTGTCCATGGTAACCTCACCATAAAAAATGCGCTACTTATTGAAAATATGTGCTATAACATGCCTAGTATAAGTCAAATATGTGATATAGGATATCATGTTGAATTTCACAAACAAGCATGCATAGTTAATGATCAGCAAGGAAGTACTCTATTGACAGGGCATAAGACATGTAACGTTTATAAGGTCAACTGGAAAAACAAATAATCTAATCCTATTTGCATGATAGTTAAGAACGATCAAAACTGGCTTTGGCATAAGAGGCTTAACCATTTAAACTTTAAGACTATTAACTCTATATGTTCAAAAGAATTAGTAATAGGTATTCCTAAATTTAAGTTTTCTAAAGATAAAGTTTATTCTGCTTGCGAGATGGGCAAACATATCAAAACATCTTTTAAAAGTAAAGGCAACATTTAGTTTGAAAGATGCTTAGAACTTTTGTATATGGATCTTTTTGGTCCAGTTAAGGTAATTAGTTTAGGAGGCATGAGATATACCTTAGTAATTATTGATGACTATTCTAGGTTTACTTGGGTTATTTTCTTACCTTCTAAAGATCAAGCTACTCCTAATTTGATTAAGATGCTTAAAAGAGTGCAAAATGAAAAATTGGTAAGCATAAATAAAATTAGAAGTGATAGGGACACTGAGTTCACTAACATGACCATATCTCATTACCTTGAGGAGTCTGTTATTAGATATGAGTTGTCTAGTGACAAAACTTCACAGCAAAACAGTTTGTCTGAAAGGAGAAACTAAGGAAGAGGATATATCAATGATAGCCAACTCCGGAGTAACCCAAAAGCTTTGGGCATAGGCTATCAATACAACATGTCATACTTAAAATCGGTGAATGATTAATAAAAGATTTAACGAGACGTCTTATGAGATTTACCATGGAAAAGCTCCTAATATTCAGTATTTTAGAATTTTTGGCTGTAAGTGTTATATTCATAATAATGGCAAGAATTATTTGACTACTTTTGACACCAAATCTGATGTTTGTATTATGTTAGGATATTTTTAGTTAGTATAGCTTATAGAGTGTATAACAAGCAAACTCTAACTGTTGAAGAATCATCCCATGTTGTGTTTGATGAGTCTGTCGAAAGTAACACTTCTATATCCATTAATTTGTCTAATAGAATGGAGGAAGTCAATTTTCAATCTGATAGAATGGAGGAAGTCAATTTTCAATCTGATAGAGAAGATGAAGATCAGGTCAATCGAAACATTGCTTCTAACTAGACGACTGAGAATGTTGAAGATCAACAAGACCAGACCACATCTCAACAGACTGATGACAATATGGATAATCTTGAGCAAGTAAGACGGTCAAATCTTGATCAAATAACCAGTCAGTTAGAAAAATTTTCGGAACCAAACTTCAAATGGAACAAAAATCATCCTCCTAAGCTAATAATAGATGACCCCTCTATGCCTATCAGGACTAGACATCAATTGTTAGATGAGTATACGAACTTTGCTTTCATTTTACAAATTGAGCCTAAGAAGGTTGATGAAGCATTGTTTGATCTAAATTGGATCTTTGCAATGCAAGAGGATTTAAACTAGTTCGAAAGAAACAAAGTATGACATTTAGTTCCAAGACCAATTAATCAATCTGTCATTGGAACTAGATGGGTCTTTTGCAACAAACTTAATGAAGATGGTTTGATCATGAGGAACAAGGCTAGACTAGTGGCCCTCCATATTCTATTATGCTTTACCTTTTGTAGCAACTTGTGTTCGAGGAATCGGATGCGTGGCAACAGAGATGGATCCATGAATTATATTTAGGATGGGCTTGAAAAACAAATTGTAAAAAAACTTTGGAATTGAAATTAAAAAAATAATAATAATTTAAGATAATTGAATTTAAAATTGTCACATTAACGATAAGTAACTAATATAACCTTCATTAAAATTTTGTCGCATAAAACTTACACTTTTATAATACCTCAAGGTATACCTCATATGAAGAATTATCAAAGCACAAACTCATGTACTATAAGATAACATTAATATATGAAAAATAAAAAAATGTAATACTTTTAAATTTATAAACAAGTAGGTTATATATTTATAACTAATAACGATATGAAATTATGAGATAAAAAATAATTTTGTTTGTATCAAATCTATGCTTAAAATTTAAACTCACGAGAATTATCCACTTCAGCATGATGTATTTTCTCTCTCCTCTCTTCCACTCTATCTCATAATTAATTTTTTTCCTTTACTATATATATATAATATATTTTCTTACCATGTATATATTATATATATATAATATATTTCCTTAATATATATATATATCCTCAATCTAGAAAATTTAATATATATATATATAATCGTTAATAAACATTAAATACAAAATAATAAAATTATTTCAACAATCTTAAATGGTCTAACATTTAAAATATTCACATTTCATGCTTAAAACCGGGGTTCGAATCCCAAAATATGCAAATTTAGCTTTTCAAGAATGAATTTTTTACTATAATTTAAGGTGACACAACTTTTAAACAAATGATACGAGGTATCTAGAAGTGTGAGGTCAGAATTAGTGGTTGGTTTGGCAATCATTTGAAAGTGTGAGGTCATGAGATGGAAGTCGGGTGGTGTGTGGTTTGTCGAGTGTGATGTCAGAATTAATGGTTGGTTTGGCGAGAATTTGAAAGTATGAGATCACGAGATGGAGGTTGGGTGGTGGGTGATTTGTCGAGTGTGAGATAGAATTAGTGGATGGTTTGGAAAACATTTGAAAGTGTGAGGTCACGAGAAGAAAGGTCGGGTGGTGGGTGACTTGTCGACCGAGGGGATAAAGAAGGATATGAAAAAGTGTGAGTCACAAGATTTGTCAAGCGACAATATCGAATACAATTAAGCGGTCATCGGAATATCGCTCGGTTGATTTGACGAAACCTGATGCAAAAAGACACAAATCCGCAATATTTCCAAATCTAAAAATGGCTTTATATGAATGGATTCTTTACCATCAAGAGTGGATAAATATATAGGTATAATAAATTCAAGAAAAGACAAAAGATTTTATGAAAATATTGTATGGTGATAATGGTCTAGAGTTTGATTACTCTCTTAGTTGGGTGGAAAGGTTTAAATCACGTCATGGTATCAAGTCCTTTAGGCATTTTGGCGAAAGCAAGTCTATCAATATGGGAGATGTGGATAGCAACTTTCCTAAACTTTCCTAAAATAAGGGAGAAACTAGGCTTGTTTTCCATGAAAGATATTTTCAACATGGATGAAACTAAGTTGTTTTATAGATTACAAGCTAATCATTCAGTGACTACAAAACAACTTGAGGAAAAAAAAGGACAAAGAAAGAATGACAATAACCATTTATTACAATGAAGATGGGTTAGAGAAAATGCCATTATGGATCATAGATAAGTTTGAGAAGTCACGTTGCTTCAAAAATGTTAATTTACAAAATTTAAATTGCCAATATCGTGCCAATAAATGAACGTGGATGACTGGAGTATTATTTGAAGAATATGTTTGATGTTTCGACAAAAATATGGATGGACGAAAGATATTATTGGTTATTGACAATTATCCTGCCCATCCAAAGGTAATTCAAGGGTTACAAAATATTGAATTATTCTTCTTAGAACCCAATACAACTTAAAAAATTGAGCCAGGTGATGTAGGAATTATAAGAGCATTTAAGAGGCATTATCGTCGCAATTTTTTTCGTTCTATTTTAGAGGGTTTTGAGGCTAGAGAAATTAATCCAGAGAAGATCAATGTTCTAGATGCAATCAACATTGCTATCTTAGCTTAGATGAAATATGTTAAGAATACCATAATTGAAAATTGCTTTCAACATTGCAAACTTCGTTTGATATAAAATATGGTTTCACAGCCTTTAGAAGAAGAAGGCATTAGGGAATTAGGTCAACAATAAAGGAGTTACAATATCGTAACACAATGAATGTGGATCAACTCTTGGATTATCCGGGTGAAAACGGCACGACCAAAATTTTAACTGATGAAGAAATCATCGAGGATCTTAGAGAAAACAATCAAGATGAAGACAATGAATATGATAGACGTGTTTTGAAGCCTGTTTCTCGTAAAGAAGCAATTAGAGCAGCAATGAAACTTAGTGATTTTATCCTACAATATGATAAAATCAATCCACAACTTCATAAATCTTTGCAAAAAGTGAGGGATGTGATTAAAATGTGTTAGGATTGAAGATAATAGTAGAAGGGGGGTGGTTAAATACGATTGTTCTATTTTTCACTTAAAGCGATTTTAATACTGTTAAGGATTGAAAATCTGTTTCTATTCTTGGAAAAATCATAGAAAGCTCTTGAACAGTTTCAAGTGTGGAAAATTCTTGCAGGATTTGAAGTGGTAAATATAAGAATGAATGAAGCCATGAAAAGAAAACACAAGATTTTATGGATGTTCGGATCGGTGTTGACAATAAAGATTAGGGTTTGACTATTGTGAACAACTTATGACTTCAATTCGGTTTTAACTCTGTTAGAAAATAAAACCTATTTCTATTCTTCTCAGAACAAGTTTAAGTGCGGAACCGTTTGTAGGATTTGAAGCTTCAGACAGATGAAAGCAAATGGCGGAAAGTAAAGAACACAAGGAGTTTTATGGATGTTCGGAGATAAAACTCCTACGCCACCCCTTCTTCCACAACCGGAAGGATATCCACTAGAAAGCTTTGGTTGGTATAAAGCACACTACACAAAACTAGTTAGAAACCACAGGGCTTAACAACTGCCTGCTTCTGAACTTCTAACTAACTCTATGTTGAACAAAACAACCTCTGTTCAACTTACAACACTGATATTTCACACAGAAGTTCAAAGAGGTTTAGGAATTAGACCACGTCTAAACGAATTAGATCGCGTCTAACTAGACTGTCTTCTTTAGATCTGTACCTGCACAAAGACGATTTCACAATTTAGTCTTATTCGTTTGCAACCTTAAATTAAGCTCTTCAGCTTTGCTTGTGCATAACTAAGTTTTATTTTAATTACACCTCACATCCTCAAATTAATGTCAGCTCATAATTAGAAAATATTGATTTAAATAAACTTATTTCCTAAGTTCATTTTAATTGACTCAACAATTTCCCCCTTTTATATGATGTTAAAATTTAGTTAGAAGGCGATTATAGTTTCTGAATTGGATATTTAGGTCGTTGTTGGCACGATCGGCACGATCGGCACAATCGGCACGATCGGCACATTCGGCACGATCGGAAATACAACACAAACGACACGGATTCTCGCCGCGACCGTGCTTCTACATCGGAAGTCGGCCACCATCCTCCAGCACCTTCGATCGGTTGTCGTGCTCCCTCTAGAATGTGTTCTGTTGTGCAAGGAACGGTCGCGGTCATCTTCTCTTACCGTTGACCAGAGCATTTCGTCAAACCCCCTTCTGTAGAGACTTGATGTCGAATCGGCGTTGGTCGCCCTCCTCTTCTTACTTTTCGTTTACAGGTTAGTTCGGACCTCGGTCGGGACATCAAACCACACCGTGAGGCGTGGGTAGGTCTCTATTGAACTTCTTTCTCGCCGTTTGAATCAAGTGTTCGGTATGGAGGAAGCTTTCGTAGCTACAGACCGTTCCGAAATTGCTTAAACCCTTTCTTGTTTGAGCAGTTATCTTCAAGCCCCTGTTCCGGTGCGATTGGTTTCTAATCGTGCTGTTTGCGCCCACACTTTGCTGCAGAATTCCAACATTTGTGGCTCCTTTGAACATTAGGAAGTTTGCGCTTGATCTTTCCAATGACTGGTACGTGCCCGTCCTGTGTAGTTACTCGGGCAAGGGGCGTCCTTCAAGTCCGCCCTGATGATCCTAAGAAGATGCTAAAGAGGCCGTCGACAAACAGCAAGGGTAGGTCTGATAGACGAACTCGCAGGTCTCTTAACAATCCCAGGAAGTAGAAGCCAAAAATCATGGATGAAGTCCTAAACAATGAAGATGATGCGCCTATTGATTCTATGCCAAATACATCCGCGGGTATGAGTTCTTTTCCACATGCTGATGAATTATATTAGAATAGTTCTATTGGGGATTTATACTGTAACGATATGCATGTTCATAATAGAAATGATAGGATTGAATTGATAGGAAAAGATAGTACTACATATAGAAATAATAGGACTTTAATTCCAGAAAATTCTGTTGTTACTGGAATTGCTGTACAGAATGGACCGTTAGGGTTGCTGGTTGGTACCCTAGACTTGACCGGTCATTCTGTTGGGAAATTGGATTTGAAATATTGTCTTGCTGAAATTAATGACAATTAGGTCGCTTGTGTTGAAAATTCGGTCCCAATGCTGGAGATAATCTGTCAAAAAGGCTTTAAAGTAATGTAGGAAAATGACATAAATTGTACAGGTAGGTTTATTGGGTCCTATTGAAAGCTCAAAATTGGGGTCTGTTTCTAAATCGGGTAAAAACATTATGCTGAAATTTATATCTGTTTTGAATGATCCTATTGAAGTTGGTACTGGGGTTCCTATTGAGGTAAGTATGATAGGGCTGAATAAGATTGCTGGTCGAGAATTAATAGGTTCAAAGAATATTACAAGGTCGGGGTCAGTTTCAGAAGTAGGAAAACATGACAGTTTGGGTAATTCAGGTGCAGAGAAAGATCAGAAAACAAATTTTACCGGTCATGCTAGAGAGGATGCTGAACTGGGCAAAATGGGTCATTTTGAAATTGCCTCTACAGGGTTGGAGATATATGCTGCTTAGAGTCCATTAGGTCCAAAGAAGGATATAATTTCAGAGTCTTGTTCTGCAATGGGAAATCTTGCAAATCTAAAAGTCTTGGGTTCCATTAATGATCAGAATGCTAAGTCTACCTGTCCTGTTAAGGATCAAATGGAAAGTCAGATATCCAGACTATGTACTAGGCTTGAAAAAGGTTGGACAGAAGACACTAAATGCGCCCATGATTCTGAAACTGAGGCTAAAATTGCAGGATCTTCTAAACAGCCTGCACATCTAGCTGAAACTGTTAAAGGCCATAGTCTAATACAATCTGGAAATACTGAAGAAATTAGATCTGAGTTGGAGCTATTCATGGAAATAAATTCAGCTAAATCAGAAAAGTCTAATAATACAGATCTAAAGTATGATGAACTGAACTTGATTGGTATAGCCAATGGTGAAAGCTTGGCTGAAAATTATATTGATTCGTTGATTGATGGAATCATGTATGACAATCTGTTTGAAAATCTAGGTCTGGGTATGAATCTCATGGAAGCTACAAATAAGTTGGGTCAGAATATAAGTCAGGGTATAAGAGATAAAGAATGTATGAAACTGGAAGAATAAGCCAACAGTTTTCGCTTGGCCGGGTCTGATGAGGGGTTAGCCAACGGTTTTCGCTTGGCTGGGTCTGATATGGAGTTAGCCAACGGTTTTCGCTTGGCTGAATCTGAAAAAGATAATTTGGTTGCTAAAAAGTTGGGTCTAACAAGGGTGGATAACATGAATATTCAAGTCAATGATCCTGAACACGCCGGTCCTGGACACACTAAAACTACTCATGGAATTGGTCTTATCTCTTCAAATGCCGGTCCTAGCTCTTCAAATGCCGGTGCTAGATCTTCAAACGCCGGTCATATCTCTTCAAATGCTGGTCCTAGCTCTTCTAATGCCGGTCCTAACTCTTCTAATGTCGGTCTTATCTTTTTAAATGTCGGTTCTGACATCACATATCCACCTTCTACCGTTCCTAATCGCCAAGATAATAAATCTACTATCAAAGCTATGAGCCACCGGTCGAATCAAAAGAAGCAAAGCATATATGTTGATTTGGAATCGGACGATAGCACTGACTATGATGAAACAATAATATGCGACCTCGAATATCATAAGTCCATGAAGAAGATGTCTGCAACAAAGATCAAACTAAAAGCAAAGAGGCATAATTCTTCCAAAACAAGTGCTGAAATTGAAAAGATCGATCAAGAAATAGGATCGAATAATTCTAAAACAACTAAAAAGGGTAAGAATGGATCGAAAATCAAAGAAATAAAAAATGAAGGCAAATAACTCAAGTTCTAAGAAGAATACTGAAGTAAATCCCAAGGAAACCGTGACACCCGAGGCTAACCCTGAGTTATTGAACTTGGGTGCGTTTTCTCCACTCGTTAATCTGGATCCTAAAATGCCAATTAACAGCATTCAAAAGAGGAAAACTGATACACAAGAGAACATCACTGAAGGGGATATTCTAAAGAAGATCAGAACAATTGAAGGCAACGGTTTTGTGAGAAATACAAGGGTTAGATGGGACGAAAAGAACAAACAAGTCAGGAAAGATAGCATCCCTGAAACAGTCATCTCCTCAGCTCCTCCTACTACTACAATTCCTGGCAAAGAAAATACTCAGGCTGATAATAATGATCCTACTGTTGGTCCAACATGGTCAATGAGGAAAAACGAAATAGCAAATTTGGCAGGACTGAGAAACCAAATGAAGAAGCTATTTTTCCAAATTAATAAACAAGAGATTACGATGCCCCAGGAAATAAATGATCAGTTGAATGCTCAGTTCAACAGTCACTATCTAAAGAATTAGAATCTCTTCAACAAAGATCAATATGATGAAGTGATCAAGTGGACGGGTGATGCCATGAAGGAAATTTCGAAATGTAATAAAACAAAGGTGTACACAATCATGAGCAACCCAAACAGAACCTGGCAAGAAGGAAAGGTGTGGAATGGAAATGTCATGAGCGATCCAAAAAAGGAAAAATTCCAGATAGACACCTTATTCCCAAAGGTAATTACACTTGATCATCCGCACCGGTTTGAGATCCCACCAGAAATTAAAGAAAAATGCGTAAAAGTATGGGAGTTTGTCATAATTAGTCATTTTATGGGCAACATGAAGGCACTATTTGCTGAGGTTAAAAGAATGTTGATGGGTTAGTGGGAATCCTCTAGCCTAGAGAGGATCACAATCAATGATCACAGATTCTACTTTCTATCCTTCAAGAATGGAAGCAAAATAAAGTCGATCATAGAGAGCGAGTATACTTTTATCAGGGGAAAATGATTCAAGTTGTACAAATGGAGCGAAGAACTTAATACTAATCATAGACCGCCTAAACTTGAACAAATCTGGGTGAATCTCAAGAATGTTCCACCACATTTGTGCAACCCAATGGGCCTGGTCTATATTTCAAGCATTATAGGCAAACCACTTATGTTTGACCCAGCAATAGAAGGCTACGAGCGTGCATCTGAGGCCAAAGTTAGTGTCTAAATCCATCCAAGTAGCTCTCTTCCAATCAAGCTTGAACTTAAAGATAGATTGGGAAATTTATTTGACATTGGAGTACAATACGAATGGAAACCAAATCGATGTATATGGTGTAGCACTTTCACACACGCTACGAATAAATGTCCAGTCAATAATAATATAAAATAGAAGGCCAATAACAACACTCAAGTAGGTGATATCAATGACACTAACCAGGCCCAGGTTGAGAGAAATGTGAACAGGTCTGAACTTAACAGCAGAGAACGCACTGAGGATGATAAGATGGGCAACCAAAAGTAAGAACAGATAAGGGTAAGGAAGAAGATAAGAAAAAGAATGAAGTGGGTAAGGGTACAAACTGGCCCTACTAACGTTGATCATATTGGTCATGTTCAGGGCACTGGTCATAGGGATTCTGTTTTCTTAAGAATAGGTCCTGTTCAAAACGTCGGTCCTAGTTAGGGTATCGGTCCTGATAAAGCTGGACATAGACACACCGGTCCTAGAGCTTCTTATAAAGCTACTATTCCTAGCCATATTGACCATATTAAGCCTGGTCCTGGACTTGCTGATCATGAAACTACTCAAGCTACCAGACTTGCTACTACCGGTCCTGATGAAAAATGTGCAACCATTGCTGATCCTGGCTATATTGGTCCTGATACTGGCACAAGTCCTATTATTGTGGATGATACTATTGTTGGTCCTAACTCCACCGGTCCCAATACTGATCAAAGAACTGGTCTTGATGTAACTACATGTCTTGGTTCCAAAGTTTCTGGAATTCAAAGATCTATGGGACGGGGAATACTTGGCCCATATGAAATAAGCAAAATTGGGTCTGAAGGCACTCCAATAGGTCGTGAGTCCACTCTTCACAGTTCTAGGAATGCAATCAGGAACCGAAAAAATAATGTCATCAAAATTCAAAATGACCTGATCCTTGGGCTCAGAGCCACCTTTCTAGATGATGAACAGGAGAATTTTGGAACAAGTAATAAAGAAGCTCTTGAGAATGGACTGGGAAATCAAAAGATCAAGTGCAGAAGAAGACTATTTGGTCTTAAATAAAGCAATGAGTCTTAGTTCTGAAGTAGGGCGAATTAAAATCAATAACAGACATGAATCAAGTAGTGAAGAGGTTCAAATTCTGAAAAGACCTACTAAAGTAGAACAAGATAAAAATCAAAGACAAAGCAGAAAGATACTAGATCCAAAAGCCACTAACTCTATCACGAGAGAAGATGAGATCTACATGAGACAACCCTCACTCAATGGCAATAGTATTCCATGTAATCAAACTATAGCCATTGAGGATAGCGAGGCAAGTGATGCTTATGACTTCTTTAATGAAGAGGTCCAGGACAGTCTAGAAAGTCAGGAACCCAACACTTATATTCATTCATGAATATGACATGGAACATAAGGGGACTCAATGACCCTCTAAAATGCAAAGAAATCAGGAGGATCATTGAGAATCAGAAGATCACTATTATGAGTATTCTTGAGACAAAAGTCAAAAGTCAAAACGTTGAGAAGGTTAGAAAACTGTGTATTGATAGTAACTAGGAAATCATTCACAACTCAAATGACAAAACGGGCAGAATCTGGGTTATTTGGGATAACAAAGTTATTGAGGTCAGAGCTCTCTTTTTGAATGATCAAGAAATCTTGGTGAAGGTCAAAAAGAGAATCACAAGAATCATGTTTAATCTTGCTATTGTCTATGGTAGCAACTCAAGCACTGACAGAAGACTCCTCTGGAATTGTCTCAGAAACTGGATCGGTATTGATAAATCTTGGGCTGTCCTCGGTGATTACAACGTAACCAGAAACGAATCTGATCGTAGCCCAGAATCTGAAATAACTCGGGATATGGTGACTTTAATGACTGCATCAAAGATATGGGTTATATCGAGCCTACCAATTCTGAGAACTTCTTCACTTGGTCTTCTACGAGAGGGAATGAGCAAATTAGAAAAAGTAGAATTGACAGATGTGTGGTATATGAGAACTAGATTAACCAATTTCCGAGTAGTCAACTTCATGTTTTGAATCCGGGTATATCTGATCTCTGTCTGATTAAATTGTTCTGGGAAAAGAAAGAAAGGTTCAAAAGGCCCTTTCAATTTTTCAATTTCTGGATGGATAATGATAAATTCAAGGGTATTCTTGAAAGCGTATGGTCTACAGATGTTAGAGGTTCCAACATGTACAGGGTTTCTAAGAAGTTTAAGCTCTTGAAGAATCATCTCCAAAGCTTTGACAAGAAGAAGTTCAACAATATCTCCAATAGAGTTCTAGCTGCTAGAGAAGAACTGGAAGAGGTTCAGAAAAATTTATTATGGGATGTTAGTGATGATGAACAACTCAATAAAACAGAAAGGTACGCGCTTGAAAACATCAGGAAGCTAAGTCTGCTTGAAGAGAATTTTGTTAGACAAAAATCAAGACAGAGCTGGCTCTCGTTGGGTGAAAAAAACACAGCTTTCTTCTACAGAAAATGCAAGGCTAAAAACATGAGAAACAATGTGTATAGACTGAAGAATGATGATGGTGAATATGTTCAGGGTAAAAAGGGTGTACAAGATTTGGCTATCGATTTCTATAAGCAGCTTATGAGTACAAGAAAGCAGCATCAAAGTCACCTGAATACCTTGTATCAGATTATTGATAGGAAAATCTTTATAGAAGATAGTCACGAGTTGATAAGGGTGGTCACGAAGGTTGAGGTTAAAGAAGCTCTGTTTAGTATTTATGGGAATAAAAGTCCGGGTCCTGATGGGTTTAATGCATAGTTATTCAAAGACAATTAGTCGGTTGTGGGTAAAGATGGGGTTCTGGAGTTTTTCAAAAACAGGAAGATGTTAAAGCAATGGAATACAACGGTTCTAACCTTGATCCCGAAAACTACAGTACCTGAGAAAGTACAAGATTTCAGACCAATTTTCTGTTGCAATGTGATTTATAAAATAATTCAAAAATCATTTCTAAACATTTTAAAAATGTAATAGGAAAAATAATAAATCTTAATCAATCTGCATTCATCCCCGGTAGGATAATCTCTCATAATATTTTTCTCATGCAGAGCCTATTAAAAGTCTATGGGAAAAAGAAAATATCTCCGAGAGTGGCTTTCAAAATAGATGTCAAGAAAGCTTTCGACTCTGTTAAATGGGAAGCCATTCGAGACTTTTTGGTTGTTTCTGCTTTTCCTATGATTTTTATCGATTGGATTATGCAATGCGTTTCATCATCATACTTTGTTATTAGCGTCAATGGAGTCCACAGAGGCTATTTCAAGGGTGAAAACGGGGTAAGGCAAGGGGACCCCCTCTCTTCTTACCTTTTCGTAGCTATCATGGCGATCTTTGAGAGAATCTTCGCGATGTTCTGAAAGAATCGTCCATACATCTTTCACCTATTCTGTGAGGTAGAGGAGGTAACACATTTATGCTTTGCTGACGATTTGTTCATTCTAGCGCACGCAGACGTTGATTCCATTAAAACTATTAGGGCTGCACTAACGTTCTTTTCTGAGGTAACATGTTTAACTATTAATGAAAGCAAAAGTGTGGCATTTTATGGAGGCGTGAAGGACGAAACAAAGCAGGACATATTCAACATCATGGGCATCAAGGAAGGCAACTTTCCCATAAGATACTTAGGAATTCCATTAACTGCGAAGCAGATCGAGATCTCACACTACAAGCCGCTAATTGAAAAGGTAAAAAACACGATATCTAGTTGGGCCGCGAAAAAACTTTCTTATGCAGGGAGGATCGAACTTATCAAAACCGTGGTTATGGGCATAGTTGGCAACTGGGTGCAGCAAATGGTCATTCCGAAGAAGGTAATGAATGAACTCGACACGCTGATGAGAAACTTTATCCGGGGTAGTAGTGGAAGAGGAGGAAAGAAAGTCAAATGGACCGCTCTCTGCAAACCGAAGGACGAGGGAGGCATCGACTTGAAGAACTGTATAGAGTGGAATAAGGCTCTAACCTTCAAGCATCTGTGGGCTTTGGAGCATAATCAGGAGTCACTATGGATCAAATGGGTGCATAAGAGGTTTGTGAAACACGAAACCAGCATCTGGACCTGCAAAATTCATGAAGGTATGAGCTGGTCTTTGAAAAATATTCTTAAACTAAGAAGCGATATTGTTGATCTTTATGACATCCGACTAGGGGACGAGAAAGGCACCCTATTCTGGCACGACCCCTGGTTCGAAAACCAGCCTATCATCGACAAGGAGGAGTTTCAAAATACCCATATCAGAAGGGACTACGCAAAAGTTAAAATCAGAGACATCAAAGACGGGAATTGGAACTTGCTCTTGAGAATAATTCTAGAAGGAAAGAGAATACTTGATCATATAAGTAACATACAACTACACGAAAGACCGGATATTCATGAATGGAAAGCTGAGGACAATGTGAAGCTGGTATTGAAGAAAATATGGGAGGTAATACGGGAAAAAGCGCAGAAAGTAGAATGGGCTCCTCTTGTATGTTCAACGAAGATTATCCCTCCACACCAGTTCATCATATGGCTCGCCATATGGGAAAGACTCAGCACTCGTGATCGTATCAACAAGTATATCAGCATCCCAGACGCGAGTTGTCTTCTATGCATAGGAAATGAAGAAACCATAGATCACCTATTCGGGAGCTACTATATTGCTTCGGAATTTTGGGACAGATTCTATAAAAGTCTAGAGCTGATTAGTTTCCCGAGCGAATGGAATGAAATCAAAGAAGCAACACTACTCAAAGCCAAGGGAAATAGATTTGCAACAAGCGTGTTCAAGTGCGGCTTTGGAGCAGTGGTGTATAATATTTGGCAAGAACGGAATGCAAGGGTATATGGAAGAACCCGCAGGAGCATTGACGAGTTATGGAAAGATATTGTATCGGATTGCAGCGCCCTCGCGAGAACGTGAGAGGAATTCCAAGCACAGAGCAGAACTGTAATATTTGCAAGAACTGGAGTTTACCATTTTTTAAACTCACTAGAATTGAAAGCATTATAAATAGATAATTCATTTACGTTTTTAGCTTTTTAGCTTTTGTTCAGAATGTTATGACTTCAAAATCATTCTAGGCCTGTCTAAAATGATCTCTTAAACTCGTGGTTTTTTTTCCCGTTTTTGGAAATTTGTAATGAAATGACGCTAAGTCGTTTGTCCCAAAAAAAAATTTAGTTAGAAGATCAGGAAAATTAGCAAAAATTCTAGCCAATTAGGTTTCATATATAATAAAAGTTTCCCATTAACAAACAAAAAACAAAAATTCTCAAAATAGGACACTCCTATCCTCCACTTCCCTAGATTAAAGCCCTTTTTTCCTGATCTTCCCCCTTGATTGCATGCCGATTCTTTTCCCCCTTTTTAACATCATCAAGAAGAACTGAGTCCTAATATGCTCTTAGAGCCCTTGAAGCCCCATATTTCTTCTCTTGACCTTTGCTCTTCCTACTCTAAAGACATAGTTATGGACACTTTGACTGTCCAAAACTTTGTAAGACTTAATGAGGACCCCACGTCCAACATTAAGTCGGAGATAAGTGAGCAACATGCTGAGCTGAGTAGAGCAACATACCCAACTAGCTTCCTTAGAGAAGAGATCAGCTTCACCATGTTATCAAAGAGGTTTTTGACCAGTTCATGGCTATTCCCCTAATTATAGCCATTATTTTAAAGATCTTTTTGGAATAGACATTTGTGGGTACCTTAGCCAAAAGGGATTTAGAAATGATGTCGTTGAGTATGGAAAACTTAGGTTTTATGGAAGATTTTTTTCCGTGAGTTTTGAAAGGGAGTGAGGTATTTGATAAGACAAGCTTCATCTCAGATAGGATATCATCTGGAGAGGTGGGGAACTCTAACAACCCCTCCGAAGGAAGCTCAAAAAATATAGCGAAAGTTTCTTCACCGACAGAGACTTCATCCTTTTTTATTGTTACCAAAATAATCCTATCGCCTATTATCCTTGCAGACTCAAAGAACTCACGAACCTTGGGTTCGTGAATGATGACATGTCCCCCGAGGAACTTCTTTAGCCCGAAAATTTAAAAAGATTCAAACATTTCAATCATTTCTAGAATCATCGAAGAAGAAACAGACTCGAAGTTTATTTGTAGAGAGTTTAGAGCAAAAGATGCCTTAGCTTCAGATTTTGAATGAGGGAGAGGACTAATGGTTGCAGGCAGTTCATAATCTTAAGAGATTTCTAAAGAGATAAAGAAGAGGTATTCAGACTCACAAAGAAGATGATATATCTTTTAGAGTGTATTAGTTACTCTTTATAGAGTATGACTGACACCTAGTTACAAAAGTTATCTTTAAAAGTAAACTGGAATTTAATTTAAAAACGTGTTCCCAATAAAATCATCATTTAAAATAGAAGATACAATTTAAGAATTATTATAAAATCCATCATTAATTTAAAATCAAAAAGAAATAAACCGTTAGATATATTAGTCATATTTGTAACATTGAGAGACACGTGTCTTCAAGTTATTCGAGATATGATTGTTCAATTAATGGGCAGGAAAAGTACATTGACAACTCATGAAACTTTGGATAGTTGTCCCATTCATATGAAGATGAGACGTCTAAGGACACTTGTAATTAGACGTCTATGTTATTTGCATCCCTTACGTCTAAACTAGGTAGACGTCTTGTTCGGATGACGTCTAACTACCATGTCTATAGACGTCTAGCATGCGTCTATGCGGACGACATCTAACTACACACATGTATAGACGCTTAAGACGTCCGTCTTCATAATTAGACGTCTAACCAAACTTATTTGAAAGTTTCTTAAACATAACTCGTCTAAGTACATGGTTTTCTCTTTACGACTGATCTAATCAGTCTGATTGAAACCTCATTCTACACACGTCTGTCCAATCACTTTAATCAACAAAATTTCCCCTCAATTTGTGCATGATTAATAAAAAATAAATTAATTTAGGTCTAAAAGACCTAAAACATTTCTAAAGTAAGAAAACTTAGTCTCGGATCTGTTGGGACATATTCTAGACGAATATTTTTATGACTAACATGCTCCTAGATGAAATGGTGTCGAATGTCGATATGCTTCGTCCGAGAGTGCAACACCAAGTTGTATGTAATCGCTATGGCACTAGTGTTGTTTCAGAAAATTGGCAACTCATCCGCCTCAATGCCATAGTCCCTCAGCTATTGTTGAACCCATAAGAGCTGAGAGCAGAAACTACCTACAAAAAGGTACTCAACCTCTATAATAGAAGTTGCGAAGGACGTCTACTTCTTGTTGAACCAGGTAATTAGACGATAACCAAGGATTAGACATGTCCTATTGGTTCTTTTCCAATCAATCTTTCAACATGCATAGTCTGCATCAGAATAGCTAGTTAAATTGAAACTGGAATCTTTCGGATACCACCGTCCCACATTTTGAGTTCCCTTTAAATATTTCAAAGTACGCTTAGTATCGACATAATGAGATTGTTTAGGGTTAGCCTAAAATCTTCCATAGACACCGACAACAAACTGAATATCTGATCGGCTAGGAGTTAGGTAGAGTAAAGAACCAATAAACCCTCTATAAGAAGTGATATCAACATTTTTTCCATCTTCATCCTTGTTAAGCTTGTTGGAGGAACTCATTGGAGTAGTTGTAGCCGAGCATTTCTCCATGCAAAACTTCTTTAGCAGCTCCCTAGTGTACTTCTCCTACTTGATGAAAGTTTCATCCTTAATTTGACGAACTTGAAGACTGAGGAAGAAATTCAATTCTTCCATCATACTCTTCTCAAAATTCTCCTGCATCAACTTGGAGAATTTCTCACATAGTTTGGGGTTAGTTCACCCAAATATGATATTATCAACATAGACTTGAACAAACAAAATATGAGAATCTTTAACAAATCTAAACAAAGTTTTGTCTACTGTGTCAATTACGAAATCATGATCAAATAAAAACTTTGTTAAAGTGTCATACCAATCTCTAGGAGTTTGTTTAAGACTATGTAAAACTTTGTCAAGTTTAAAAACGTGATTTGGCAGTGAATGATCTTAAAATCCAGGCGGATGTTCGACATATACATCCTCATTTCAAATTCCATTCAAAAATGCACTTTTCACATTCATTTGATAAACTTTAAAATTCTTAAAAGATGCATAAGATAGGAAGATTCTAAGTGCTTCAAGTCTAGGAATAGGGACGAATGAGTCCTTAAAGTCAATTCCCTCCGCCTGTCTATAACCTTGGGCAACTAATTAGGCTTTGTTTCTCACAACTAAGCCATATTCACTAAGCTTGTTTCGAAAAACCCATCTTGTTCCAATAACCGATTGATTAGTCGGTCTTGGAGTCATATTCCACACTTTATTTCTTTCAAATTGATTCGACTCCTCTTGCACTGCATTGAACTAATCTAGATCAAGTAGTTCTTCATTAATCTTCTTTAGCTCAATTTGAGAAATAAAGGCGGAGTTTGCCATTTCATCCAGTAATTGGCATCTAGTCTTAAAAGTAGTCAAATGATTTTCCCACTGTTGTGAATAAAACACTTATTCCTGAAAATTTGAAAATATGAAACTTTTGGAATGCTTTCATTAAAGAGTTCATAAGGTGTCTTGCAAAAGAATTTATTAATCATAGACCAGTTTTGTGTATAGTAAGCTATGTTTATGGCTTCTACCCATAGCTTCTGACAAACACTTGAGTCGGCTAACTTAGATCTCGATGCTTCCTTCAATGTTCTAACTCTCCTCTCAACAACACCATTTTGATGTGGATTTTGGTACTAGACAACTCATGTCTAATACCGGACACCTCGAGGTAAGAGTTAGGCGCCTGTTGGTGAACTCGGTTCCCCGATCACTTATAATATTGATGATGCTTAAAGATTTTTCATTTTGAAGTCTTCTAAGGATCTTAATTAAATTCTCAACCGTCCAATCCTTAGATTATAAAAATATAACCCAAGTAAATCTTAAAAAATCATAAATTATGACTAGGGTGAATCTCATTCCTCCTAAGCTTCTTACTAGAATTGGACCGAACAGATCCATGTATAAGTTCCAGGCATCGGTTGTATTGAGATTTCCCCTTACTCTTGAAAGTTTATCTGACCAGTTTTCCCAACTGGCAAGCAGGACAAACCTTGTCCTTTGAAAACTTCAAATTAGGTAAACTAAAAACTAAATCATGTAAACAAATGTTGTTAATGATTCGAAAATTAAGATGATTTTAATCTCTTATGCCATAGCCATTTTTTTATCATTTTTAGCTATCATACATAAGGGATTAAATATCTTATTTTTCTAGTTCATTTTGTAAGAATTTCCTACTCTGCTTTCGGTCAGTAAGGTATTACCCTACTGATCCTTAACCAGACATGCATGCGTTTGAAAATCAAGAGTAAATCCATTATCACATAATTGAATTATACTAATGAGGCTATAACACATGTTTTCGATAAGTAGCACGTCGTTGATGTTGAGGTTACCATGAATAATCTTACATTTACTTATGGTCTTACCCTTACTGTTGTCACCAAATGTGATCTTAGGCCCTGAGCATTTCGTTATTTCAGTTAGTATCCGTCTATCTCCGGTCATGTATCTAGAACAACCACTATCCAGATACCAGATGGATTCTTCCAAGAAACTGATCTGTTGTACCTATAAAAATACATATTTAAATCTTTTTGAAACCCACATTCACTTGGGTCCTCGGTCAATTAAACCTTTTGGAACCCATATTTGAGTTATCTTGTCGGATTTCCTATGTTGTTTTGTGATTAGTGTGAAAGATTTTGGCTTAGTAGACGTCTTCCTGCTCGCAACTGATCCATTAACCTTAAAGGATGTTTTTTGTCTTAAACTCATTGACTTCCATCCAGGTTTTGGTTTTCTAGACTTGTCGGCTGCTCCCTTTCTAGGATTCAACCAACTTTCAGTTGGATTTACATACATAATCTCATCCTTTAATATTAAGTCCTCACAGCTTGGATTAGTCCCTTTATCAGTTAAACTACCCCTGACAAAGCTTATAGTCTTAAGCTTGTCTTTATTTGGGTTTAACTTCTTTGATGACTGGTCTAGGATGGCATTGTAAAATCCTAAACTGGATTTGCATTCAGAAGGCCTCATCATACTTATTTGTTGTCTGATTGAATCTCTAGACCTTGTCCAGGAACTTACCACATAAGTCAAAAGTCGGTTTTCATAAAATAGTGTTGGACCTTTTCCTTGAGCTTTTCATTCTTTGATGAGAGCTCAACCACTTTCTTTTCAAAATCTTTTGGTTCAGAAGTTTGAGATGAAGAAGAGTTATCAATTTCATATTTCATTCTCATTTCATTACAAGAGTATGACAACTTCTTGTACTCAATGACCATGTCATTAAGTGTAGTAGTTAATTAATCTCATGTGAACTCTTCAGAGGAGAAGTTAATACCTCAGATTCTTCTTCTACCGTGAAGCATGTGACTTATTCATCATCGATGTCGCTGGATGATGAATGATCTGAGTCACTTTGGGCCCATTTAGCCTTGCTATCAGCAGCCATGAAAGCCTTCAACTCCTTCTAGTTCTTCTTGTCATCTCGCTTTGGTTTCCTGCATTCCTCCATGAAGTGTCCTATCAAATTTAAAACATTTCAAGTTAGCCTTATAGTTACTCTTATCTTCATTGTTATTATTTGAAGATCTTGAGTTATGATTACTCTTCTTGATGAATTTACCGAATTTCTTCACAAAGAGACCCATGGTATCGCTGCTGATATGCTCTTCAGTAGTCTTCACAGCCGTGGGAGCAGGTGGCTCTTCAATAGTCACTAATGCCTTGGTAGAGATGACGGATATGGAATGCTCCTATTCGTTCCTAGAGTTCATCTCAAACTCATAGGCCTTCAGACTGACTAGTAAATCATAAAGCTCTATCTTGTTGAAGTCTTTAGATTCCCTCATTGCCATCGTCTTAATATCCCATTCTATAGGCAAAGAACGCATGACTTTAATCGCAACCTCTCTATTGATGTAAGTATTTCCCAAAGTGGATAGAGTAGTGATGATTTTACTGAATCTCTCATCGAACTCATTCAACGTCTCTCCAGGACGCATCTTGAAGTTATCAAACTTCTATGAGGCAACCATAAGTTTGTTTTCTTTGGTTTACTCATTGCCCTCATACAGTTGAGTTAGCTTCTCTCAAATTTCTTTGGAAGTGAGGCATGTGATGATCTTGTTGAACATGTTATCATCCATAGTCTTGTAGAGGATGTCTTTAGCCATGTTGTCGAGGTTGTTCTTCCTCTTATTTTCACTAGTTCATTCAGATTTTGGCTTCTCGATCTTTATCGGATCATCAGTGATGACAAACCACATGTCATCATCTATAGCAGATAAATGAGTTTGCACTCTCACTTTCCATCCGTTGTAGTTCTCCTTACTAAACATAGGAACCTTATTGGTGGCAGCCATAGACATAATTTTGGATCTGATAATGTTGACAATAGAGACTGAGGTCTGACTATTGTGAAACTTATGACTTTAATTCAGTTTTAAATCTGTTAGAAGTTCAAACCTTTTTCATTCTTTGCAAATCTTAACAAACTCTTGAACAAGTTCAAGTGCGGAACCGTTTGTTGGATTTGAATCTTTAGATAAATGAAAGAAAATAGTGGAAAGTAAAGAACACAGTGAGTTTTATGGATGTTCGAGATAAAACTTATACGTCATCCCTTCTTTCACAACCGGAAGGATATCCACTAAAAGGCTTTGGTTGGTATAAAACACACTACATAAACCCAGTTAGAAACCACAAGGCTTAACAACTGTCTACTTCTGAACTTCTAACTAACTCTTTATTGAACATAACAACCTCTATTCAATTTACAACACTGAGATTTCACATAAAAAAGATAATATATGAATTACAATATGATCACAGCTAGACAGTAAGTAATTTGCTCTTGAGCTTTTAGAGAGATTGGACAATCAGATGGTAGATCAAGTATGTAAACAAATGATTTCTTCAAGTGGTTCGCCCGTTGTCCTTGAGTAGAAATTTATACTTGAAGTACACCAACGGTCAAATATTCTTTGTGGACACGTGTCCTCTTTTTGTTGGACGGCCGCTAACAATACGAGAGTAAAACAAACTCTAAGCATTGGGATCGTGGCGATACCATACAGGTAGTGCGCCGAATATCCTCTAAAATTGTCTTGTACTAGAGAGATACAATGTGGGCAATTTGAGTGATAAACATGTACGTGTAAATCTCTCATTTGTTGGGATCATCTGGCTTGTTAGACTATTGAAAACGGTAACTAAAGATGAGATAAATGAGTACGAAGTTAGACGCTCCTACGGACGTCTAAATGAGTTAGACATCGTCTAACTACGCTTCCCTGTAGACCACGTCTAAAGGAGTTAAACCGCATCTAACTGTGCTTCCCTTTAGACCACTTTTAAAGGAGTTAGGCGACGTCTAACTATACTTCCCTTTAGACCACGTCTAAAGGAGTTATACGGCGTCTAACTGTGCTTCCCTTTAGACCACGTCTAAAGGAGTTAGACGACGTCTAACTACGCTTACCTTTAGACCACGTGTAAAGGAGTTAGACGGCGTCTAACTACGCTTCCCTTTAGACCAGGTCTAAAGGATTTAGACCACGTCTAACTGCGCTTCCATTTAGACCAAATCTAAAGAAGTTAGACGACGTCTAACTATGCTTCATTTTAGGCCACGTCTAGTTAGACGACGTCTAACTATATTTCCCTTTAGACCACGTCTAAAGGAGTTAGACCACGTCTAACTACGATTCCTTTAGACCACGTCTAAAGGAGTTAGACCACGTTTAACTACGCTTTTCTTTAAACCACGTCTAACTATGCTTCCCTTTAGACTAAATCAAAAGGAGTTAGACCACGTTTAACTACGCTTTCCTTTAGATCACGTCTAACTGTGTTTTCCTTTAGACCACGTCTACAGGAATTAGACCGCGTCTAACTATATCGTCTTCTTTAGATTTGTACCTACACAAAGATGATTTCACAATTTAGTCTTATTCGTTTATAAATTTAAATTAAGTTCTTCAGCTTTGCTTGTGCATAACTAAGTTTTATTTTAATTACAACTCACATCATCTAAATAATGTCAGCTCATAATTAGAACAATGTTGATTTAAATAAACTTATTTCCTAAGTTTATTTAAATTGACTCAACACACTATCTTATTCAATAGACGACTATTTGTTCAACTTACACAAGTAAAATGATTATCGAATGATATAAAAGATTATCGAGTAAACTATCTTGTGTGATCGTCGTGTATGTTAGCGTCTCTCATCGTATATCGTCTCATGTCCATACGGAATCAGAAGACTTATTCTTCCAAACCATTTTATATGAGTTTCCTACTCTACATCATGTTAGTAGGGTGTTCCCCTGCTGATCTCTAACAATACATGCATGCTTGTGAAATTCTACTATGTGTCCATTATCGCACATTTGACTTATGTTAATTAAATTGTAACATAAATTTTCTACCAATAATACATTATTAATAGTAAAATTACCGTGAACAATATTACTCTTACCCACAGTTTTACCTTTCGAGTTATCAACGAAAGTGATTATTTCTCTAGTACACTTTGATATGTCCGTCAGCAACTAGTTGTTTTCTGTCATATGCCTGGAGAATCCGTTGTTCAGATACCATACTGAATGTTCCAAGCTGCTGTCCTATTTTACCTGCACATATAAACATTGACAGCTTTGGTACCCATGTTTATTTGGGTCCATGGTTAATTAGTCCATTAGGAATCCATACCTTAGTTATTTTTATGGATCTCCCATATACTGTCCTTAATAATGTGTATGTTTTAGACTTGGAGGATTTTTTTCTGCTTGTTGATGATCCGTTAATTTTAGAAAATAATTTTTGATAAAAAAAGTTCTTGGCTTTCTGTCAAGTTCATGCTTACTAAACTAGTTGCCTTCTCTGTTTTTGGGCATAAGCCAATTTGACTTTTGGTCATTTGGCTTAACATATTTAATTTCATCTTTAAGAGTTAAATTATTACAGTTTTGTTTAGTTTGAATGTCAGTTGAATTTCCCTTGACAAAAATTATGAAATTAAGTTTGTCTTTTATCGGGTTTAATTTGTTGTAGGACTTAGTTGGATTGCCTACAACAAATCCCATACTAGATTTGCATCCGGTAGGCCTTTACTGCTCATCAAATTACTTGCAAGCATTTTCAGACTTAGTCCATGAACTAACCACATACTTTATTCTTTGATTTTCAACAAATAAACTCTGAACTGTTTCTTTGAGCTTCTCATTCTCAGCTGATAGCTCATTCATTTTTTTTAAACTTCTGGTTCATTATTTTGAGTTGAGAAACTTGTATTATTAGATTTGTTTTTCAAATTTATTTCGTTAAAAAGATCTAATAGTTTCTTGTACTTAATAATCATGTCATTGAGTGCAATAATTAAATCATTTCTTGTGAATTCATAAGGGGTGAAATCAAATACCTCGTTGTCATCTTCCATGAGGAATTTGATATTTTTTCTTCCTCACTTTCACTTGAGGAGCTCTCATTGGAATCACTTTTAGCCCATTTGCTCTTTCTTTCCTCAGCAAAGCAAAGCCTTTTGTTCCTTCTTGTTCCTAGAAGATCTACGAACCTCTTTGTACTTCCTCTCGAATGGCTTCTTGTCATACCTTCTGTGTTTCTTGCAATCAACCATGAAGTGACCTGGTCTATCATAATTAAAAAATTTCAAATTAGAATTAGACTCATTTTTATAATTATTTTTGTTAAGATTAGAGTTAGAATGATTCTTCCTCATGAATTTGCCAAACTTTGTGACAAATAATGACATTGCATCGTTGTTCATCTGTTCAGCAGACTTGACAGATGTCGAAGCAAGTGGCTCTTCAGCAGTCACAAATGTTTGTGTTGTGATAGAGGTGGACGACTTCTCCTCATTCTTTGAGTTGATCTCAAACTCACACACCTTCAGATCAGAAAAAAGATCATACGGTTCGATCTTTTTGAGGTCTTTGGATTCTCTCATAGCCATCGTTTAGATATCCCATTCTCTGGCAAAGCTTTCATAGCTTTGATAACAACTTCCCTGTTGTTATATACCTTTCCCAGGGTTAAGAGTTCAATGACTATGCTGCTGAATCTTTCGTCGAACTTTGTAATAGTCTCACCTAAGCGCATCCTGATGTTGTCGAACTTTTGTGTGGTAACCATTAGCTTTTTTTCTTTTGATTGGTTGTTGCCTTCATACAGTTGAGTTAGCTTCTCCCAAATCACTTTAGAAGAGGAACATGATTTGATCTTTCTGAACACGTTCTTGTCCAAAGTTTTGTAGAGGATGTATTTGGCCACGTTGTCGAGGTTGACCTTCCTCTTGTCTTCAGCAGTCCACTCGTATTTGAGTTTCTCCATCATCTGAGGAGAACCCTCCGTTGTATTTGTGTGTTTGTTAACCTTTAATATCTTCATGGGATCATCTATGATGACATACCACATGTCATCATATTGTGCTACATGATGTGCTTACATTTTGATCTTCCAGTCATCATAGTCTCCTTTGAGAACATTGGAATCTTCTTTAGGTGAGATATGATTCAGTTATCTACAGTAGTTTAAGAATATAAAATTTGCTTTGATACCACTTGTTAGGATCGAAGACAACAGGAAAAAGGGGGAGGGTTGAATACAGTTGTTCTATTTTTCACTTAAATGCGATTTTAATCCTGTTAAGGATTGAAAATCTGTACCTATTCTTGGACAAATCATAGCAAACTTTTGAACGGTTTCAAGTACGGAAAATGCTTGCAGGATTTGAAGCAGAAGTTATAAGAATGAATGGAGCAATGAAAAAACAACAAAAGATTTTTTGGATGTTTGGTGATAAAAATTCCTACGACACCCCTTCTTCTATTTCCAGAAAGATGCCAATAGAATACTTTGATTTGTATAGACGCTACACAAACTCATTCAGATCAAAGGTATTAACACTTGTTTGTTTGAACTTCTAACTCTCACACTACCTTGTTGAACAGACGACTATCTGTTCAACTTATACAAGTAAATGATTATCGAATGATACAAAAGATTATTGAGTAAACTATCTTGTGTGACCATCGTATATGTTAGCGTCTCTCAGCGTATATTGTCTTGTGTATGCGTAACGTAGTGACTTTTAAAAGAGCTAACCAAGAGAGAGAGAGATCGAGAATAAGAGACTTCACCATTGTTCTTTGATGCCTTTTTATACTTGAGGCATGGCAATGGTCGATTCCATTTTGTCGATAGATGGCAATGATACGTTTGTCGTATTCCCGACGTACAGGATTTTAGTGCACAGGGGAATGGAATATTCGTTTATCTTTTTGCATGTCATAGCAGAGAGCTGGTTGTACATTATATCATATTACATTTTATGATAGCTCAGCTACTTGACTTAGTTGATAAGCATTCATTTGATGTGAAACTCAACAAATAACGAGCTCTACTGATGAGCTAGTCTGCTAATAGAGAACTCAGTTGTTGATCAGCTCAGCTTCTAGCGAACTCTGCTTATGGCGAGCTCTACTGCTAGCGAACTTTTCTATTTGAGAAACTCTACTGCCATCGAACTCTACTATTTGATCAACTCAGCTATTAACGAACTCTGTTGTTTGATTAACTTTGCTGCCAGCGGACTCTAATATTTGAGATACTCTTCTACCATCGAACTCTATTTATGGCGATCTTTGCTGCTAGCGAACATTGCTATTTGAGAAACTTTGCGGCCATCAAACTCTGCTACCAGCAAACTCTGCTACCAGCGAACTCTGTTGTTTGATTAACTCTACTGCCAGCAAACTCTACTTTTTGATCAACTCTGCTGCCAGCGAACTCTGCTGTTTGGGTAACTCTACTACCAACGAACTCTACTCTTTGAGAAACTCTACTGCCAGCGAGTCTTCAACTGATGGCAACTTTACTGTTGGCGAGTCTTCAGCTGATGGTAACTCTACTACTGACGAGCTTCGTACGATTAGTTTCCTGGAGTAGAGTCTTTGATTTTACATGCGCATTAACACATTATTGAATTTAGTTTTATTCATTCATCAAAACCATGCGTGTTCATTTTAAATATCCTAAATTTATTTTAATCAATTAAAATGTTTTTCATAATTCAACTTAATTTAACAATTCCCCCCTTTAACCTAATTTAATAATTTTCCTCATTTTCCTCATTTAACAATTTTCCCCTTTTCCTAATTTAACAAAATGAATATAAATTTTCATAAAGATTGAGTCTTTGAAATCATCATTGGGCATTCGGCCAGATATATCCCAGTTGTAAAAAAAGACATTATACTCACAATGGTCAAGATTTTGAAATCACCGATGGGCAATTTCGCTAGGCGTATCGATTCAACTAAACACCCCGAGTAAAAGCTTGCTCAAGCTTAGAGTTTTGAAAATTTATCTCCGAGAACATATAGAAGTATATGAAATTCTAAAAATCTCAAGCTTGAAAGATGAACGATGTGAAAAATCGGAATCTTCAATAAGAGTCAAACTTCAATTATCAATAACCATTTTTTTTAAATGATCACATGTGTATGATTAGGAATTTAATATGAGAAAATCATGTTGTATTAATAAAAAAACAATGTGTAAAAAACAAGGAAATATATAATATTTAAATTTGCATATTTTGTGATTCGAACCCTGAACATTCATTCTCTCAACAAGTTTGTATAATTTCAATTTTATAGTCATTTGTATTTATGTGAATCGTTATTATATTATTAATGTTCCGATGGTATTTTTCTTAGTATCTAATCAATATACAAGTTAATAATCTTGAAATTCAATAACTTTTTTAATTTTAAATTTAGAGAGGAAGAGAAAAAAATAATATTCTATCTTTTTTTAAACCAAGAATTGATAATGCTTCATAATTATTTGAGCCAATTGAACAAATTTTGTAATTTCGGATGAGAATCTAAAATCTTCTTCTAAATCTCAAAATATTGAGTTTGATGAAATTACCCCTGAATGAGATTCTAGATTACGTATTTATTTGTGGCAACATCCTATAAATCGTCATGATGAAATTGATGATGAAATTGATGATGAAATTGGATGATGAAATTGGACTAACTTACATTAAAATGAGGACATATCAATCTATGTTGTCAGAGTATCTGAAATCTGAATTTGGAACTCAACAACGTCAATTTAAATACGCTTGGTTTATAAAATTCTCATGGTTGGAGTACTCTATTAGATATCTTGTCTTGAAATAACATAATATATATATAAAATGATATTAAAAATAAATTAAATAAATACAATATTACAAAGAACGAAATCACCAAATAAAATGTTGATTCAAGGAATGTGCTTAGCACATTCCCCATAAAATATTTCCACCGTCTCCCCTTGTGCGGGAGTTTATCGCAGATGGCTATCTCCCAGGGTACAACGAATCTAGTAGTGATTTAGCACTGGAATCACTATGCAACGAACTTGACAAAATACATGAATAATTCACCAGGTTTCAACGGAAATATAACGAGCCAAAATCTCGAAGAACACTCGACTGAATGAAGAACTCGAAGAACACTCAAGAAAACAAAGAAAAAACTTTTTGAATTTTAGAGAGATTATTGAATGAGTGAAAAAGATATATGAGATGGTGTGGGATAGAATGCCTATTTACATTGTTGAAATAATAAACTGTTCATTAAATCATCAATTGATCCAACGGCTGACATTGGTTGCCTCTTCGTTTGCCTTAATATTTCTTCTTAATGAAGGGTAATTACTTGTCAAAATTAATTAAGACACTTATTTTGCAATACTCACGTTACATGGTTTTTCAATTGTTAATAATAATATTAAATTATCAAACAATTAAAAATAATAATAAACTCATGTACGTTACACTAAAGATTACAAACATTTTGTCAATTGGTTATCAAGGCATTTTAAATTAATTAATTCAAATTAATTTATACATTTGGATCAAATTTCACCCTTTAATTCACGTTTGAATTTCATGTGAATTTGATTTAATTTTATTATCCCCATTCTAATTTCCATTCATTAATGGAATTTATGAATTAGTTTAAAATTCCAACAATCCCCCACATTAATGGAAATTGAAATATTAACCCGGTGAAAGGTTCAACATTTGAATTCTACATAGGAAAGGTAGGTGTAACCCTTTGAACCTTCCCTTATGAAAGTATATAAGTTTACTAGCCGATTAGTAGACTCGATGTCCTTGAACTATTCAGCCATTTGTGTAAACGATTACACACTTTCACATAGAATTCTCCCTGATACATGTCAAGCTCTCATGGTTGTGTCCGTTTTGGCCATGGAACACGCGCCTGGTTCCGTGAGAGGGTCTAAAATTGAGCCGTTCAATTCTTTTGAAGTGGCCCCACTTCTCCCTCATATAGGTGATCTCTTTGCTCACAAAGAATCATTAAAAGTGATATGCTTATCCTCGTCAAAATATAAATTGTTTCGTTATAGGATTAATCCTCAACAATAACTTTCCAAGTCAGTACAATTAGGTTGTCCCATTGAACCTAGTTCTTGGGATCTCTAGTTTGTATATGTTAGGTTTTCCTTCATACCAACTTATAGTAGACTAATGTCTCAAAAGACTTCAAACTATCTCTCTATTCAATAATCTGATTAGTGGATCCACACTGTTATCTTTGACTTACATAGTCAAATTTAATAAATCCATTAGAGAGTATAGTCTAATAATATTATGTCTAAGACATGTATGTCTAGACTTGTATTTGACTCTAAGATTGTCCAATTTCAAATTACTATCACAATAATTAGAAATTTCTGTTGGTACATTCTTAGTTAACCTTGAAACATCTTCTAATAAGAAGCATAGTCATTCGTACATGCTTATCATTTATTTTATTTTTTATTATTTTTTTTTATGAAAATATTGTTTACTTGGCTAACTAGTAGACAAAATATCTTTGAACTATTTTGTCTTCGTGTAAACGATTATATATTTTACATAAAAATATTTTATTTTTTGACATAAGTCAAAAATATAGATTATAACGTTTAATCTATCCATCATAAGTTTCTTAGAAGATTTCCATACGTAGATTACACTTCTAAGTGTAATCATATTCACTTTTAGACGTAAAATCTTTCATTTAATAATATTAATATATCATTTGATAACAACATGATATTTCGTGTAGTACAATTCATATCCTTAATGGATTTAATCATTTTTATCGTAATTTTCAACGATAAAAATATCGTACAAAAGATACGTAATAAAATAATTTCCATTGTCTTCATGATATATATAATTGTCACATCCACTTTTTAATAAAAGTATGATCAAATTTTCATATCATTATTATAAAATTTGTTATAAGTCATATCAAGACTTTATAAACTTTCATTTTAATTTATTTCATAAAATCCTTTTGAAGAGATTGATTATTCAAAAATTTTATGAAAGTAATGTCAAAATATGACACGTTTCTTGATTTCAAAATTCTCAAATTTTAAATATCGATTTGAGCACCAACTCAACAAATTTAAACAAGACATTTTCTTTTTATTTTATTTCTTTTTGTAAAGTTGCGCAATTTTATCTTTTATAGAGAACATATTTCTATAATAATAAATTATCTTTTAATTTATCATAATATACACAATTATTTTTGTGTTATAATCAATAAAAATATTTCCCCCCATATTCGTGTTGGTATCCTTTTTAAATCACAAACATTTGTATGATTTAAATCAATGATTTTCTAATCAAGAAATTGTCACACAATTCTTTTACAAATTTCTTTTGTTATACTTATCATACATTGAATAAGATAACTATATTATAAATATTTAATTGAATAAAACATAAATTTCTATATAAGAGATTAGAATGTTTATTCATTTATAAATCTTTCTTTACATAATCTCTACATAAGAAATTAAAAATATTTAATCAATTAAAATATTTATTTTAACACTTCATTTCTATAAAAGAAATTAAAATATTTAATCAAATAAATATTCACCGTATCACATGATTTATACAAAAGAAATCATAATGTTTCAAGAATCTTTGACCGAAGTCGCTTAAACATTTATTTTCGGTTGCACGTTTGCATCCCATAATATCGGCACGTTTGCCACATTATTCTCAAATAAAACAAGTCTTTCCTTGTAATTATTTGATTTTAAACTCATCAAATTAAGTAGGTCTTAATAATGCATTGAACAATGTATATAAAATATATTATATTAAACAAAAATTAATATATCCATATATATTATTGTATATTATTGCTTCTTTAATTTTAGTCACCACAACAAAACAACTATAATATATATAGTCAATAAATAGAAACGTAATCAAATAAATAATATGTCATATATTATTAAACAAATATATATACAATTTCATTTATCATTAAAAATACGTTTAAAAAAATACATGATAATTAATTAGAATATTAATTATTACACTTAATTAGAATGTTGATCATTTATCTATAATCAAATGGAAAACTAACTAACTATATAAATAAGTATTCATGTCATCAATTATTCGTTTCTTAATTAATTAGACGACCTTTAACATTTTATAACAAATCTTTGTCAATCAAAGAACACATAATTTGTGACAAATTTTAAAATTATCTATTATAATAAAATAGATAGAAAATAAATCTTTATTTATATATGTATATAAATTACTAGATGATCATACTTATTATGAACGAACATGAATAATCCTATTATTATCTAATCAAATTAAATATAACTACAAATATATTTCATGTCTTAATCGAAGCACTTACATTGCCATGCTTTGATCAATAATCGACGTGAAGCGAGTATGCACTCTCAAAACAAATATGAGTAAATTATTCTCACCGAGACTAATTTCCATAGTCGTCTCTTTAAATGCATGATTAGAATAAGTTCTAACACAAACAACTTATTTAATCTCAAGAAATTAAAATGTCTCAAAATATTAATGACAACATTACGTTGACAAATTAAATTTCTACATAAGAAATCCTTAGGATACCCAATTCATTTCATAATTTCTACATAAGAAATTATTTCAACATTCATGATTAATGTCATTTAGACAAATCATATTATATATATATATATATATTTTATAAAAATCATTATCAACCAATTAATCTCATAATTTTTACACAAGAAAATTATAATGATTTTCACGTTAAGACTCGGGTCTGATTTCTATAAAGAAATCATTAACTACACCATTCATCTCCAACATCAATGGATAGAGTTATTTTAACGAGTCTGATTTCTACCAAGATCATTTACTATCCCATTCATCTCATAATTTATACACAATAAATTTGAATGATTTCAATATCAATGATGACTAAAGTCATTTTAGGTAGTCCAATTTCTATAAAGAAATCATTGACTACCCCTATTCAACTCATAATTTCTATACAAGAAATTAGAATGGATTCGAACATGGGACCTCCCTTCCGCCATGCACCATTGCGTCTAAACTTTGAACCACTGCGCCAATGCACCCTTTCATCGTTGTACTACTTTTATGACCTTTTGTCTTCTTTCCGGAGACAACTTATACTTCATATTTGACTAGATTCATTGTCAATTCTTTTAAAGAATTTAGATTCGGATTCATCCTTCAAGCAACGTTCATCATTTCTTTTGTAACATCACATCTCGTATTTCTGAAACATCAAAGACAACAAATTTCGATAGCGAAAACTACTAAATAGTTTAGCACAATGAGATTGTTTTAAGATTGTTAGATATCTTGTCTTGAAATAACATAAAATATATATAAAATGATGTTACAAATAAATTAAAATAATACAATATTACAAAGAATGAAATCACCAAATAAAATGTTGATTCGAGGCATGTGCTTAGCACATTTCCCTTAAAACAGTTCTACCATCTCCCCTTGTGCTGAAGCTTATCGTAGATGGATGTCTCCCAATGTACAACGAATCTAATAGTGTTTCAGCACTGGAATTACTATACAATGAACTTTACAAAATACCTGAATCAATCACCGGGTTTCAACGGAAATATGACGAGCCAAAAACTCAAAGAACACTCGACTGAATGAAGAACTTAAAGAACACTCAAGAAAACAAAGAAAAAACTTTTCAAATTCTAGAGAGATTATGGACTGAGTGAAAAAGAGATATGAGATGGTGTGGGATAAAATGCTTATTTACATTGTTGAAATAATAAACTGTACATTAAATCATCAATTGATCCAATAATTGACATTGGTTGTCTCTTCATTTGCGTAAATATTTTTTCTTAATGAAGGGTAATTTCTTTGCAAAATTAATTAAGACATTTATTTTGCAAAACTCAAGTTACATGGTTTTTTCAATTGTTAATAATAATATTAAATTATCAAACAATTAATAATAATAATAAACTCATATACGTTACACTAGAGATTAACAACATTTTATCAATTGGTCATCAATGCATTTTAAATTAATTAATTCAAATTAATGTATATATTTGGATCACATTTCACCTTTTAATTCACGTTTGAATTTCATGTGAATTTCTTGCACCACTCGACCTTCATCTCGTGACCTCACACATTCAAATGCTCATCAATCAAACCATTAATTCTGACATCACACTCGACAAACCACCCACCACCCGACCTCCATCTCGTGACCTCACATTTTCAAATGATTGCCAAAACAACCTTTAATTCCGACCTCACACTTCTATATGCCTCGTATCCTTTGTTTAAAACATGCGTCACCTTATATTATAGTCAATAATATATTCTTGAAATTCTAAATTTACATGTTTGGGGATTCGAACCCTGGTCTTAAACATGAAATTTGAACATTTTAACTCTTTTACCACTTCACATTGTTAAAATAATTTTATTATTTTGTATTATATATATATATATATTATAGAAAATATATATTAGATATATATGGTAAGGGAAAACAATTTAATTAAGAAAGAAAGAGTAAAAGAGATGAGAAAGAAAATACCAAATGCTGACGTGGATAATTCTGGTGAGCTTAAATTTTAAGTATCCCTATATATACTAGGGTGGTCCGATTATATTGATAAAAATAAATCAAACAAATAATTTTATTATTAAAAATTATTCCAAACACTTAAATTAAGATAAATATATCAAATAAAATATATAAAAAATTATGATAAACAAAAGTAGTTCAAAATTTCAATATTCTATAAAATATTATCAATAAACACAAAACTTATAGAATGTTTTTTTTATGTACAAATTAATTTTTCTCTGAAGGATAAATGTTATCAAAGTTATTAACAATTTTATTGGTTTAGATAGGTTATTTAATAAATAAAATAAAATATAGGAAATTTCAACTAATATTTTTCTCATTTAAAATTAAAATAACAAAATTTTATAAAATTCATTTTGAATTCCTATATAAATATCAACGATATTTTATTCTTTTATTTTTTATTTTGAGTACTTCCACTAAATTCAAATCTTAAATTACTAATCCTTATAAATTGGTGTGGGCTATCTCTTTTATTATTAATTGTTAGATAATATTTTAATGTTCAATATCCCACGTCTGAATGTTTATCACCTCAATGTTATTAGGGTTAAGATTTTTATCATATATATTATGTTAATTAATAATAAATTAAATATATTTTATCTGAAATAAGTAGTCATGATAATTGTGTGAATAATATCATAATTAAAAATATTATAGTAATATACCACAACACTTTGAATATTTAACCAAACATGATTAAATGTTATAAATAATTTAAAATATATATATTCATATTACGGTTAACCTATAATAATTAATAACATCATCTAACTTCAAACTTAAAATAGATAAAATAATATATTTTATTTAATATGACATATTATCAATAAACAAAAATGGTGAGAATAAATTTTTTTATGTACAAATTAATCTTTCCTGGTTGTTTAATAAATAAAATAAAATGAAATTTTAAAATAAATATATACATGCTAATAAATATTCAAACAAATAGTTGACATTAGTTTGTCATATTTATCTCTTTATAAAAAAATATTAAATTTTTTACAATACCTTAATATCAAAAATAAAACTTTATTCAAATTAACATAATGCTTATGTGAAGATTTTAATCATATATATTATGTTAATTAATAATAAATTAAATATATTTTATCTTAAATAAGTAGTCATGATAATTGTGATAATAATATCTTAATTAAAAATATCATAGTAATATACCACAAATCTTTGAACATTTAACCAAATATGATTAGATGTTACAAATAGTTAATATATATATATATATATATATATATATATTATATTATATTATATTATATTATATTATATTATATTAATCGTTAATAATTAATAACATCATATAACTTCAAACTTAAATAGATAAAATAATATTATTTTAATCTATCTATATATATAATGATGCTTAATTTTAAAAGTGTTCGGATTATCAAGTCGAGAATTGTGGTTAATTTTGATATATATGTGAGAGTAAATGGATATTTGGGTCGGATTCTGGGTTGACCCACTCATAAACTTAAAACGGTTAAGAATAAAATTAAAAATGATATATGTATGTTTCGAACTCGCAACCTAACAAAATAAGTACATCTGTTTAACTAACTAGGCTAATAACACTTTATATTTTAAATTCAACACCAAATTTAATAAACGCGGAACGTTGTAACAATATATTTTTATCCGTGTCTAATGTGACATATTAACAATAAACACAAACAGAAAGAATGACTTTTTATGTAAAAATTAATTTTTCTCTAAAGATAAATATTATAAAATTTGTTACCAACTTTATTTGTTTAGATAGGTTGTTTAATAAATAAAATTTATGAATTTATACCTGCATATAGGAATAAATATTTACACAAATAGTTGACATTATTTTGTCATTTAAAGTATTTATCTCTTTATAAAATAAATATTAAATTGTTTACAATACTTTAATATCAAAAGTAAAACTTTATACAAATTAATATCATTCTTTCAAAATCAATCAAACATACAAAATCGTGATTATTATTAAATTTATATTAATTATTTCTCTAAAAGCATCATACAACCACAAACTCAATCAAATAGAAAGAAAGTATATAAAACTAATCAACCAAATAAAATATGACACATTCTCTTTTTTAAAGTGTAAAGAATAAAACATATAAATTTTCAACTAATATTTTTCTCACTTGAAATATAAATAGCAAAATTCTATAAAAAATCATTTTCAATTCCTATATAAATATCATAAATATTTTATTCCTTTATTTGGAGTACTCTCAATATATTCAAATCTTTGCATTACTAATCCTTATACATTTTGGTGAGGACTATCTCTTTTATTATTAATTGTTAAGTTATATTTTAATGTTCAATATCATCACGTCTGAATGCTTTATCACCTCAATTTTTTTAGGTTTAGATTTTTATCATATATATTATGTTAGTTAAAAAATAAATAAAATATATTTTATCTTAAATAAGTAGTTGATAATTGTAATAATAGTATCTTAATTAAAAATATTATGGTAATGTACCACAAATCTATGAACATTTAATTTATAAAGGTTTAAAAAAAGTATAATAATATTTATAGTTAACCGATAATAATTAATAAAACCGTATAACTTCAAACTTAAAATAGATAAAATAAATAATTATTAAAACTTTGAAAATTTAAATAAAATAATATTTGATGCATAACCAAATCCAATAAAATAAAATTTATATATCTAATAAAAATAATGCAAAGTTGTTTAAATCACCGTATAAGTATAAGTACTTAATATATAATCTTAATCTAAAAAGATCATCAATAGTGACCTTCTACTTTATTTTGAACAATTGCACTCACCGACGGATTCTAATAATGATCTTTATTGTGAATGATGTAAATTTTAATTATTAAATTATTTGAAATTATTAATTTATATTTATAATTTTATGTATTAATATATTAATGAATATAATTGGTAGGTTACTCCTACATTTGACACATGGTTTATCTATATCTATTTATATTCACATAAAACTATATTTTAATTAAAATAAATTTAAATTTGATTATAGTCATCTAACTAAAAATAATAAAAAAAAATGAAATAAAATAAGCTACCTTATCTTTACATAGTACTTAAGTAATCAATTTTAAAATTTATTATGATATATTTTAAATAAATTTTATAATAAATGAAACAATATAAAACTTAAACATTTTATTGGTAAAATAAAAATGAAAGCAAAATCCTATATAAAAATTATCTTTATCCAATATAATAACTTATAATTTATAATTCAGACAAAAAAAAAAACTTAGACAAGATAATAAATAAAGAGTAACCCAATAAACATAATTAAACAAATATGAAAGATAGTTGACATCAGTTGAGACTTTAAGGTCATATCGAATTTCTCATTAATTTTATAAAATGGATAATGCAATGCGTTTCTACCTCTCGTTTTGTAGTTAGCGTCAATGTGAAAGGATCGGTGGCACCAATAGAGATAGGAGTCTAACTATTTATGACAACTTAGTACAAAAATGGTTTGATAGAAATCCTGTTAGGGATTTGTATCACTTTCTATTCTTCACAAACCCTTGCAAACTCTTGAACGATTCAAGTGCGGAAACGTTTGCTCAGGTTTGAAGTTTAGAACCGATGAAGGAGAAGATGACAAAATGTAAATGACATACAGAGATATTTATGAATGTTAGGAGCAAAACCCCTTCTTCCAACCACTAGAAGGATTCACTATACTTTTTTATAGAATCAAAACACTTGCAAAGGTAGCACACTATTGAACAGAACAGACTCTGTTCAACTTACAATATATTAAAAAATATCACTCAACTAGACAATACTTTGATTTTATCTCTCTTGATGTATAAACACAGTAAAACAAGAAAGCAATTCGTGAGATTGTAAGTTCAGTAGTTTGTTAGTGTATCAGCTTGTGTGTTCGCGTGTGTGTTCTCTCGTTGTCCTCGAAGGTCTTTAAATAGAGAACAGGTACCAACGGTGGAATCTTCTGGAATGACACGTGGCAAACACCCATTGGAAAGCCTCCATAGTACACAGGTGCATCAGACTCTGTGCATAAAGAGTGTGGCCATACCAATCTGGTAGTGCGCTGAATATTCTTTTAGGATTGTCTTGCAAGAAACAAGTAGTGGAAAGAATATTTGCTTACGTGACATTAATTCATTGGATATAACTGGCGGTCGTACTGATATGCACGGATAAGTGGAGTAGGAGTAGCGTACAACTAGTTGATCGTGGGTAGATGGATGATAGCTTCAAGCAACTACTGAACTAAGGCATTAAACGTGCATTAATTAGACTGACAAGTCTAATGAAGTTAGACGCCCCCGTCTAATAGTGGGATCCATTAGACCACCGAGTCTAATGGATTTAGACGAAACATCTAACTACGTGTCCCTTCAGACTAATTTGAAGGAGTTAGACTGCACGTCTAACTTTCATTTGTTAAACTACACGTATAACTATGTATCAGTTAGACTACACGTCTAACTACGTATCTGTTAGACTGCACGTCTAACTACGTATCTGTTAGACTGCACGTCTAACTACGTATCTGTTAGAGTGCACGTCTAACTACGTATCTGTTAGACTGCACGTCTATTTACGTATCTGTTAGACTACACGTCTAACTACGTCTGTTAGACTAGACGTCTAACTACGTATCTATTAGACTACACGTCTAACTACGTTTCTATTAGACTGCACGTCTATCTACATATCTGTTAGACTACACGTCTATCTACGTATCTGTTAGACTGCACGTCTAACCACGTATCTGTTAGACTGCACATCTAACTATGTATCTGTTAGACTGCACGTCTAACTACATCTGTTAGACTGCACGTCTAACTACGTATCTGTTAAACTATACGTCTAACTACGTCTGTTAGACTGCACGTCTAACTACGTCTGTTAGACTACACGTCTAACTACGTATCTATTAGACTGCACGTCTAACTACGTATCTGTTAGACTGCACGTCTAACTACATATTTATTTGACTGCACATCTAAATACGTATCTGTTAGACTGCAACTCTAACTACGTATCTGTTAGACTGCACGTCTAACTATATCTATTAGACTGTACGTCTAACTACATATCTGTTAGACTGCACGTCTAACTCAATGCGTTTAATAGCTAGTAAGTCTAATGAACCTCATTAAGACTAAGACTAACTTAGCACGTTTTAATGCACCTGCACAAAAACAATTTGACAACTTAGTTTCCTTCTTATTCAAGTTTTACACAAACTCATTATCAAAATTTCATTAGTCAAAATAATTTGATCCTTAGTCAAAATAATTTGACCCAACAATTTCCCCCTTTTTGCTGATGATGTTAAAACTTTGCAGAATTAAAAGATTAGAATATTCAATAATGCAGTAGATGGAAATAAACTGTTCATATTTCATAGCAAATAATAACTTGAATTGAAACATCAGGAACATTTATCAAAAGAAACTACAGAAACACATTTCAAAAATATCAAAATGTTTTTCTTCCCAAAAACATCAAAAGATTTTCCCTCCACCCTGAGTCTAAGGCTAATCCTTTTCCCTTTCTTTCCCCCTTTTTAACATCATTCAGGGAGGGAATCTATAGTCGATTCTATAGCTAAGGTTAAAGCCGAGTTAGAGGCTTCCCTATTTTGTTTCTTTGACTTAAACTTACCCACCCGAAGAACATAATCGAGAACCCTTAGACCGTTCAAGACTTTAGTAGGATTGACCTGAAACCCATGACCAGGTTCAGTAAGGAGACAACAAAGGAGTGCATTAAGGGGAGCATCGTATCCGAAGATTTTCTTTCGAGAGGAAATCATTTTAACCAGATTGTTGAAAAGGAATTTCGACCAGTTGATGGCTACACCTCTTTTGATTGCCACCATTATTTCAAAGACTTTCGTACAGTAGATGTAGGAAGAGTCCTTCACAAGAATGGATGTGGAGATAATATCGTTGAGTAGGGCAAACTCAACCTTAAGACAATTACTCTTTCCGTGAGACTCAACCGGAAGGAGTTTCCATTCGAAGACTTGATCTGAGAAGTCGAGCGTCATTTTAGACAGAATTTCATTGGAAGAAGAATGAAACTCATGGATCCCTTCGGTTGGAAGTCTGAAGAACATGCCGAATGTTTCTTCATAGAAACAAATATTCTTGCCAAGTACATTCGTACGAATATATTGGTTGTGATGAAAAACAGTAGTTTCAAAGAATTCACGAACTACTTGTTTGTGAAAGATGTAGTGAGGACGAAGAATTTTGTTAAGACCAGAAGCTTTTAAGGATTTAAACATTAGAACCATTTCTGGAATCATTAGAGTTGAAATAGACTTAGAGTCTATTTGCAGAGATTTTGGAGGGAGAGAAGTCATTTTAGCAAGATGAACGCATGATCTTGGCGATTCAAATTTAGAGAGAGAATCAAGGATTCAGGAGTACTCAACCATTTGAGTGACACCATTCATTAAATATAAGAGAGCTAATGTGTGACATTTAACTTTAATGATTATACCAATCGTAAAAATTTTTAGAAACCTATTCCCAAGGGACACAACTATCAATTAATATTAATCATAAAAATGCACTATTAATGTTAGACGTATAGAGGAAAGTTATCAGAAATTTTAGTCACTCTTTAAACATTGAAAGACACATGTCTTCAATCTATTTGAGAAGTGACTAGTTTATTTTTGGCTGGAAAAGTACATAGACAGATACAATAGTAGAGGACAGCTGTCTCGATAGCGAGAAGATGAAAAGTCTAAGTACACAAGTAGTTAGACGTTTAAACCACTTTCCACATTCTTCACTTCTAATTGGGAAATGCGCCTATTAGACGTTAACGTCTAATCATGCTTGTCTTATAGACGGTCACAAGTATATTAGACATAGAACATATAATTATGCATAAACACCACATGCTAGACGTGTGTTCAGTTAGACGCGGGCTTCTAATTGCTCTTGTCTTATAAACGTCTAACGTCTATTAGACGCATACGTCTAACCGTGCAGGTTAATTGACCAAGACATGAATCCCCAAAAGAAGATAAAAACTACTTGAGCAGATATACATTTAAGTAGTTATGCTTCTTAAATTTCTAATCCATTAGACGTATTGAGACCTCTATCTTCTTGTCTGTCCAGTTACATTTGAACAATATGTTCCCCCTCAGTTCATGCACATAATAAAGTCAGTCAAGATCAACAAGTCCTAAAATATTTCTAAAGTGAGAAAACTTAGTCTCGGGTAGAGGCTTTGTGAAGATGTCTGCAGTTTGTTGATCTGTTGGGATGTATTCAAGACGAATATGCTTCTGATTGACATGCTCTTGGATGAAATGATGTTTGATTTCGATGTGGTTTGTCCGAGAGTGAAAAACTGGATTATAGGTGATTGAGATAGCACTTGTGTTGTCGCAGAAAAATGGAGATTCTTCAGCATCAATCCCATAGTCCCTAAGCTGTTGTTGAACCCACAAGAACTGAGAATAATAACTACCAGCAGAAGGTACTCTACTTCAGCTGTAGACGTAGCAACCGGCGTCTACTCCTTGCTGAACCATGAGATAAGACGATCTCCAAGGAATTGGCAAGTTCCACTAGTGCTCTTTCTATCAATTTTTCACCCTGCATAATTTGTATCTGAAAAACTAGTTGAATTGAAACTGGAATCCTTCGGATACCACAGTCTCACATTTTGAGTTCCCTTAAAATATTTTAGAATGCGTTTAGCAACAGTAAAGTGAGAGAGTTTAGGATTAGCCTGAAATATTCCTTAGACACCAACAATAAATTGAATGTTTGGCCCTCTGGTAGTGAGGTAGAGAAGAGATCCTATGAGACCTCTATATGATGTGATGTCAACACTTTGACCACCATCATCTTTATCTAGGTTACTGGAGGAGCTCATTAGAGTAGCTGCAGCAGAGCAGTTCTCCATCCCAAACTTTTTCAGTAACTCTCTAGTGTATTTGGCTTGATTGATGAAGGTTCCTTTCTCCAGCTGATGAACTTGAAGACCGAGGAAGAAAGTTAATTCTCCCATCATGCTCATTTCAAATCTGTCCTGCATCCGCTTGGCAAATTTCTCACACAATTTGTCATTAGTTGATCCAAATATAATATTATAAACATATATTTGAACAAGCAGAATATGAGATTCTTTAATAAATCTAAACAATGTTTTATCAACAGTTCCAATAATGAAATCATGATCAAACATAAATTCAGTTAAAGTATCGTACCACGCTCTAAGAGCTTGTTTCAAACCATATAAAGCTTTGTAAAGTTTAAAAACATGATTTGGTAAAGTATGATCTACAAAACTAGGTGGTTGCTCAACATAGACATCTTCATTTAATTTACCATTTAAAAATGCACTTTTCACGTCCATTTGAAAAACTTTAAAATTATTAAATGATGAATAAGCCAGGAAGATTCTAATTGCCTCAAGTCTTGCTACAGGTGCAAAAGACTCATCAAAGTCGATGCTTTTCTCCTGTCTGTATCATTGAGCAACTAAATGTGCTTTGTTTCTAATAACTAGGCCATCTTTACTAAGCTTGTTTCTAAAGACCCATATTGTTCCAATGACTGACTGATCAGTTGGTCTGGGAGTTAGATGCCACACTTTATTTCTCACAAATTGGTTTAACAACTCCTGCATAGCATTGATTCAATCTGGATCAACCACGGCTTCACCAATTTTCTTGGGTTCAATTTGATAAATAAAAGCAGATTTGGCCATTTTATCCATCAATTGACGTCTTGTCCTACGAGGAGAGTTAGGATTTCTAATGATCAATTCTGGTGGATGATTCTTGTTCCATCTGAAGTTGAATCCTAAAGGATTGGTCATCTGACCAAATGACTCTGTGACATCCGAACTCTCAACAGTTTGTTGAATAGGACTTTGTACGTCTAGTTGGATTTCAACCGAATCAGCCACAAGATCAGACAACGAAATCCGTTTATCTAGAACTTCATTCTCACTTACAGACTCAAGACTTGTCGCTTCTAATCTGTTACCGAAGTCAATGAGATCGATGGAGTTACTTTCAACAAACTCATCAAAAACGACATGAAGGGATTCCTTAACAGTTTGAGTTCTGTTGTTATATACTCTGTAAAGCTTGCTTACTGAGGAATATCCCAGCATGAATCCAGCATATGCTTTAGTATCAAAGGCGGTCAAGTAAGCCTTTCCATTGTTAAGGATAAAACATTTACACCTGAATATTTTAAAGTACGAAACTATAGGAATTCTTCCATAATACAGTTCATAGGGAGTTTTATCAAAATGTTTGTTAATTATTGACTGATTTTGTGTGTAGCAAGCTGTGTTAATAAGGAACGTCTGATTCAGCTAGCATAGATCTCGTTGCTTCCTTAAGAGTCCTCACTCTTCTCTTAGAAATGCCATTCTGCTGTGGAGTTATGGCACTAGACAACTCGTGCCTAATCCTAGACTCCCCGAGATAAGAGGAAAGGCGTCTGTTTGTGAACTCAGTTCCCTGATCACTTCTAATGCAAGCAATATTCAAAGATTTCTGATTCTGAATTCTTTTTAAGATTCTAATCAAAATTTCAGCAGTTTTATCCTTTGATTGTAGAAATGCTACCCATGTAAATTGTGAGAAATTATCAATAACTAATAGGGCGAATCTCATTCCTCCTAGGCTTTTTACAGGAATTGGACCAAACATGTCCATGTGTAACAGTTCTAAGCAGCGACTGGATTAAGAATTCTTTTTACTTTGGAACGATGATCTGCCCTGTTTGCCTAACTAGAAAGCAGAACATACCTTGTCCTTAGAAAACTATAATTTAGGTAATCCAATAACTAAATTGTTTGAACAAATGTTGTTGATGGTTTTAAAATTCAGATGGTTTAACCTTTTATACCATAACCATTTCTGGTAATTCTTGGCAATCATGCACATAAGATTAGATGTTTCTTTTTGCCAATTCATTTTATAGGAATTTCCTACTCTACTTCTAATTAATAAAGTATTACCATGTTGATCTTTAACAAAGCATGCATGAGTTTGAAAATTAATTGATAAACCGTTATCACATAATTGACTAATACTAATCAAGTTATAGCACAATTTAGATTACCATGGATAATCTTACCCTTACCCATGGTCTTACCCTTCTTGTTGTCACCAAAAGTGATCTTAGGACCTCAGCAATCTGCTATATCAGTGAGAAGTTGTCTGTTTCATGTGATATTTCTGGAACAGCCGCTATCCAGATACCAGAAAGATTCCTTCAGGCCATCACTCACATTTACCTACACAAAAAATATTTACAATCGTTTGGTACCCACATGCACTTGGGTCCTCGGTCAATCAGTCCCTTAGGAATCTATATTTGAGTTGTTTTGATGGATTTCCCATTTTGTGTTGTGATTAATGCGTATGATTTTGACATAGCAGATGTCTTCCTGCTAGCCTCTGATCCCTTAGCTTTTGAAGATAATTTTCGTTTAGAAATCCTTGACTTCTTGCCAAGTTTTAGATTTCCAGACTTGTTGGCTGCTTCTAACTTATTTTTCAGTCAGCTAACAGTCGGCGGAACATAAGTTATTTCATTCTTTAAAGTTAATTCTTCACGAATTGGATCAGGATCAATGTTAGTTAGACTCTCTTTGACAAAACTTTTTGGCTTAAGCTTGTTAGTTGCCGAGTTTGACTTCTTGCAGGACTGGTTTAGGTCATTGCTATCAAATCTGATAGGATCAGTGTAATCGATAGTGACGGGGGTCTTGCTATTGACGACGGTTTCAGATAAACGATTTGATAAAAATACTGTAAGGGATTTAAATCATTTTCTATTCTTCACAAACCCTTGCAAACTCTTGAACTATTTAAGTGCGGAAACGTTTGCTCAGGTTTGAAGCTAAGAACCAACGAGAGAATGAATGACATAATGTAAATGACACAACAGTTTGTTTATGGATGTTTGGATCAAACTCTCCTACGTCACCCCTTCTTTCAACCACCAGAATGATTCATTATACTTTCGAATCAAATACAACTTGTTGTCTAGCTAACACTCTGTTGAACAAAATAGCCCCTGTTCAACTTACAACACACTGTTAATAAATATAAAATAGTCCAGTAACTTATCTCTCAACTTCACGTAGTGATTTATAAAATAAACTTGAGAATAAAATATCTAGAGAGAGAGTAAGTTGATTCAAGAAATCAAGCTTCTGGAAATTTGTTGATTCAATGAGAGAGCTTCAGCTTCTGTCTTGTAATTTATGATAACTGCAGGTTTGTTCATTTGCTTCATCTGGCCGGTTTGATATTCAACCTAATAACTTCAGGTTTGTTCATTTTCTTCTTCTGGCCGGTTTGATATTCAACCTGATAACTTCAGGTTTGTTCATTTGCTTCTTCTGGCCGGTTTGATATTCAACCTGATAACTTCAGGTTTGTTCATTTGCTTCTTCTGGCCGGTTTGATATTCAACCTGATAACTTCAGGTTTGTTCATTTGCTTCTTCTGGCCGGTTTGATATTCAACCTGATAACTTCAGGTTTGTTCATTTGCTTCTTCTGGCCGGTTTGATATTCAACCTGATAACTTCAGGTTTGTTCATTTACTTCTTCTGGCCGGTTTGATATTCTGACTGATTGTAGTTCTTGACCGTTCCTGGACAATAAGTTTATTTAAGTTAAGTTCTTTATTTGACCGATCAATTTTATCTAACAAGCAGGATTTGATCTCGTAGAATATGTTTGTGTTGATTGATTGATAGAGGATATTTTTGGCCACATTGTCCAGATTGTTGGTCATCTTATCTTCAGTTGTCCACTCACAACTTGGCTTCGCAATTTTTATGGGACCATCGGTAATGACACTCCACATATAACAATCAAGAGCAGCCAAGTGAGCTTGCATTCTCATCATCCAATAGTCACAGTTATCTTTTGAAAGGAGAGGGCTCTCGTTGATGATAGACATGATTCAGGTTCTTAAAGATTGAGAGTAGAAGACAGGGCTCTGATACCAATTGAAAGGATCCGTTGCACCAATAGAGACAAGGGTCTAACTATTGATGACAACTTAGTACAAAAACGGTTTGATAGAAATTCTGTTAGGGATTTGTATCACTTTCTATTCTTCACAAACCCTTGCAAACTCTTGAACGATTCAAGTGAGGAATCATTTGCTAAGGTTTGAAGCTAAGAACCAATAAAGGAGAAAATGACAGAATGTAAATGACACAAATAGATGTTTATGGATGTTAGGAGAAAAACCCCTTCTTCCAACCACCAGAAGAATTCACTATACTTTTCTTAGAATCAAATATAGTTGCAAAGCTAGTTCACTGTTGAACAGAATAGACTCTGTTCAACTTACAATATATTGAGGAATATCACTCAGCTAGACAATACTTTAATTCTCTCTCTCTCTTGATGTACAAATACAGTAAAACAAAAAAGAAATTCGTGAGATTGTAAGTTCAGTAGTTCGTTAGTGTATCAACTTGTGTGTTCGCGTGTGTGTTCGTCTGTTGTCCTCGAAGGTCTTTAAATAGAGAACATGTACCAACAGTCGAATATTCTGGAATGACACGTGGCAAACGCCCATTGGAATGCCTCCATAGTACACAGGTGCAATAGACTCTATGCATGAAGATCGTAACCGTACCAATCAAGTAGTGCGCCGAATATTCTTCTAGGATTGTCCTGCAATAAACAAATAGTGGGAATAATATTTGCTTACGTGGTATTAATTCATTGGATATAACTGGCTGTTGTACTGATCTGCACAGATAAGTGGAGAAGGAGTAGCGTACATCTAGTTGATCGTGGGTAGACGAATGCTAGATTCAAGCAACTGCTGAAGCAGGGCATTAGACGTGCTCCAATTAGACTGACAAGTCTATTGAAGTTAGATGCCCCCGTCTAATAGTAGGATCTATTAGTCCACTAAGTCTAATGGAGTTAGACGACACGTCTAACTACGTTTCCCTTCAGACTAATTTGAAGGAATTAGACTACACGTCTACTTTCATCTGTTAGACTACACGTCTAACTACGTATCCGTTAGACTGCACGTCTAACTATGTATTTGTTAGACTGCATGTCTATCTATGTCTCTAGTAGACTGCACGTTTAACTACATATCCGTTAGACTGCACATGTAACTACATATCTGTGTCTAACTCCGTCTGTTAGACTGCACATCTAACTACTTATTTGTTAGACTGCACGTCTAACTACGTCTATTAGACTACACGTCTAACTACGCATCTGTTAGACTGCACGTCTAACTACGTATCTATTAGACTGTACGTCTAACTACGTATCTGTTAGACTGAACGTCTAACTACATGTGTTAAATTGCACGTCTAACTATGTCTGTTAGACTGCACGTCTAACTACGTATCTGTTAGACTGCACGTCTAACTACATATCTGTTAGACTACACATCTAACTACGTTTATTAGATTGCACGTCTAACTACATATCTGTTAGACTGCACGTCTAATTATTTATCTGTTAGACTACACATCTAACTATGTATCTGTTAGACTGAACGTCTAACTACGTATTTGTTAGACTACACGTCTAACTACATCAGTTAGATTGCACGTCTAACTATGTATTTGTTAGATTGCACGTTTAACTTCGTATCTGTTAGACTATACGTCTAACTCAATGCGTCTAATAGCCAGTATAATTTAACATGTTTTATCGCACCTGCACATAAATAGTTAGACAATTTAGTTTCCTTTTTATTCAATATTTACACAAACTCATCATCAAAATATCGTTAGTCAAAATGATTTGATCCTTAGTCAAAATAATTTGACCCAACACAATGGAATCTACGGAGGCTACTTCAAGGGTGAAAATGAAGTGAGGTAGGGAGATCCCCTATCATCTTACCTTTTGTTATCATCATGACGATCTTTGAGAGCGTCTTTACAACGTTCTGAAAGAATCAACCATACATCTTCCACCCATTCTGTGAGGAGGAGGCGATCACTCATTTATGTTTTGCTAACAATTTGTTCATTCTCGCGCATGCAAACATAAATTGCATAAAAACTATAAGATCTGCACTAACATTTTTTTCTAAGGTTACAGGTTTGACTATCAATGAGAATAAGAGCTTGGCATTCTTTAGAGGAGTAAAAGAGGAAACGAAAGAAAGCATCTACAACATCATAGGCATCGCAGAAGGAAACTTCCCGGTAAGATACTTAGGCATACCACTCACGGAAAAACAGATCTAAATCTTGTACTGCACACCACTAATCAAGAAAGTGAAGAACTCAATTTCTGGTTGGGAAGCAAAGAAAGTTACATACACTGGAAGAATTGAGTTGGTCAAAAGTTTGGTAATGAGAATCATCGGTTACTGGTCGCAAAAACTCGTGCTCCCGAAGAAGGTATTGAAAGAACTTGACGCGCTAATGAGAAACTTTATTTGGGGGAAATAGAGGGAGAGGCGGGAAGAAGGTTAAGTGGACCGCATTTTACATACAACTGGAAGAAGGCGGCATAGGGCTTAAGAACTGTATTGAATGGAATAAAGCATTGATGTATAAGCACTTATGGGCCATCGAGAGAAAACAAGAATCACTCTAGATCAAGTGGGTCCACACCCGGTTTATGAAACTCGAATCAAGCGTTTGGACATCCAAAATAAGTGATGGTATGGGATGGTCGTTAAAGAAAATCCTTAAGATAAGAAACAATATTGCATGACTTTTCGACATTAGTTGGGGAGACGACATAAACACAATGTTTTGGCATGATCCTTGGTAAGAGGACTAACCGTTAATCAATAAAGAGGAATTCAGAAATTTGAGGATTAGACGAGACTGCCTAGCTGCCAAGGTTAGAGACATTAAAGACGGGCTATGAAATTTGCTCCATACACAAATACCGGTGGGACAACGCATTCACAACCATATTAGTAACATCCAATTCAATGAAAGAATAGACGTACACCAATGGAAAATTGAGGAAAACGGGAAGATGATTTCAAGCAAAGTGTGGAACAACATCTGGGAGAATGAACAAATATTATATTGGGCTAATCTGGTCTGATCGTCAAAGGTCATCCCGAGACACCAATTCATCACATGTCTTGCATTTCGGGAAAGGCTAAACATGAGAGATCGCATCACGAAGTACATGGAAATTCCGAATTCAATCTGTCTGTTGTGTGAACGTAATGACGAAACAACTGATCATCTCTTCGAGAACTATTCATTTGCCTAAAACTTTGAAATAAATTTGCATAAAATATGGAGATGACCAGATTCCCGGGATATTGGAAAGAAATCAAGGAAGTGGTTGTGAAGAAAGCAAATGGCACAAAGTTTAAGTCAAAGATTTTCAAATGCGGATTTGACTCAATAATTTATAACATCTGATGGGAGAGAAACGCGATTACATTCTCAAGGAATCAAAGAAGTCTAGAGCATACCTGGGATGATATTTTAATTGACTATAGCATGAACATCCATAAGTGAAGAAAAGCCCCGAAAGATGAACAAAATTGGAACCTCTATAGGAATGGAAGGTATCATATCAGGAAGTCATCAAAGACGTTATTTTTTTAGCGAGATAAATACAATTTCAATTTTTATGTATTTTTGATTATTATTTGTAATTCATTTGTTTCTATAGCGTAACGAACTTAATTTGCCTAGGAAAATACAGAAACTCATTTGGTTTTTTTCCTGATTTTTGAAATTTTTAATGAAATGGCGTTAAGTCTTTTTTCCCAAAAAAATAAAAGATAATTGACACCAAATAAGAACTATCAAGCCATTATCCCCTCTAGGTTCCGAAAATAGGTGAAAATGTCAACGATGCACCCCATTGGTTTACCATTCTGAATCTCCACCAAGGTGGTGATCTTCAATACTCTATTATAGACATAACATTGTTTCTATTTGTATACGTTTTCCTAAAAAAACATATTTAACTGTTTCTTTTATTGTGCTTCAGATGAGAAAAGTTGGAAAGATTGCAAGAGAAATATTCATAATGAGTCATCCAATTGTAGTTGAGCCACAAATCTGACATGTCAGTTCTCTAATTTAAGGGTTGTAATTATTATCTATATTATCATCCTCTCTTTAGGTAGGTATTTGATAGAATCAGCGTAATCAATAGAGACGGGGGTCTGGCTATTGATAATGACTTCGGAAAAACGGTTTGATAGAAATCGTGTTAGGGATTTAAATTACTTTCTATTCTACACAAATCCTTGCAAACTCTTGAACGATTCAAGTGCGGAAACGTTTGCTCAGGTTTGAAGTTAAGAACTAATAATGAGAAGTTGACAGAATGAAAATGACACAACAGTTTGTTTATGGATGTTCAGAGCAAACTCTCCTACGTCACCTCTTTTTCCAACCACAAGAAGGATTCACTATAAGTTTCTCAGAATCAAATACAGTTGCACAATTATCTCACTATTGAACAGAACAGACTTTGTTCAACTTACAATATGATGAAGTATATCACTCAGCTAAAATAATGCTTTGATTCTAACTCTCTCTTGATAAACACACAATAAAGCAAGAAAGCAATTCTTTCGTATATCAGTTTGTATGTTTGCGTATGATTCTATGAGTATCGATAGATCGATGATTCATCTGTTGTCGTTGAAGATCTTTTAAATAAGGAGCAGGTACCAACGGTCGAATCTTCCATAATGACATGTGGAGAGCTTCCATTGGAACGCCTCCATAGTACACAACAGACTCTGAGCACAAGGACCGTGGCCGTACCAATATGGTAGTGTGCCAAATATTCTTCTACGATATTCCTGCAAGAAACAAGTAGTGGGAAGAATATTTAATTACTTGGCATTAATCAATTGGTTGCAACTGGCTGTCGTACTAATCTTCACTGGAAAATGGAGCAAGAGTAGCGTACAACTAGTTGATCGTGGGTAGACGGGTGTTAGCTTCAAGCAACTGCTTAAGCATGACATTAGACGTATTTCACTTAGATGACCTCGTCTAATTAAATTAGACACCCATGTCTAATAGCATGATCCATTAGACCACCTGGTCTAATAAAATTAGACGACACGTCTAATTACGGTTCCCTTCAGACTAATCTGAAGGAGTTAGACTGCCCATCTAACTCTCATTCGTTAAACTGCATGTCTAACTACACATCCCTTCAGACTAATCTGAAGGAGTTATTCTGCACGTCTAACTCTCATCTGTTAGACTTCACGTCTAACTACGTATCCGTTAGACTGCACGTCTAACTACGCCTGTTAGCATGCACGTCTAACTATGTCTATTAGACTACACGTCTAACTACGTCTATTAGACTGCATGTCTAACTACGTATCTGTTAGACTGCACGTCTAACTACGTATCCGTTAGACTGCACGTCTAACTACGTATCCGTTAGACTACACGTCTAACTACGTATCCGTTAGACTGCACGTCTAACTATGTATCTGTTAGATTCTACGTCTAACTACATCTGTTAAATTGAACGTCTAACTATGTCTATTACACTGCACTTCTAACTACGTATCTGTTAGACTACACGTCTAACTACGTATCTGTTAGATTACACGTCTAACTACGTATTTATTAGACTACACGTCTAACTACGTATCTATTAAACTGCACGTCTAACTACGTATCTATTAGACTGCACGTCTAACTACGTATCTGTTAGACTGCACGTCTAACTACGTATCTGATAGACTGCACGTCTAACTACATATCTGTTAGACTGTACGTCTAACTCTATGCATCTAATGGCCAATCAGTCTAATGAACCTCATTAAGACTTATTCTCATATAACCTGTTAGATAAATTTAGACCGGTTCGAATAAACATAACTTAAACAAACTTCCCATGCAGGAACAAGGAACCGGACCGGATGAACAAGAGAACCGACTGAAGAAAATCTAACCGGTCAAGCTACCAAACCGATCAAGAGTATTCGGAATGTGACCGCACAAAGGAAGGATCGGCCAAGGCTCAAAACCGAAATCATCAAACAGCCGATCATCCACAAGACAAGAATAACCGGAAGAAGTCCGGTTACATCACTACCAAAGACATTCGGCCAAGTCAAATGACCGACCAGTACAAGAAGACAATTTGGGTATCTATTGAGAATGATACCAAAGGAGCAGACTGAATACTTCCATATCCATGCAAGTCTGAGGAAAGACTGTAGGCTGCAGAAAAACAGTACTACCGGATCCTTCTACTTCGGGATAAGCCAGAAAGGAAATCTTCAAAGTACAGACAACTGTCCAAACAGACAGTGCCTATATCAAGTAAAAGACAAACCCGGCAGGTCTGTCTTGCAAACCGGAAGAACAGACCGGCAGGTCTGAGACGACCGCAGGTCTGAACCTCTGAAACACTGAATCACTGCACTTCTGATCAGCCAATCAGATTCAAGGAAGTGAAATATGACCGTTGGCATATTTCACCTATAAAAGGAGGCAGTTGAAGAAGAGTAAATGCGGGACAAGTGAGACAACAAGAAATTCTAAGAGCATTTATTTTACAAGTGATAAGACCGTGTTGATCTAGAAAGCCTAAGTGTTGAAAGTTAAAGTGTGTTTTACAATTTCGGTGTAAATTGTAAAAGTGTTATCGAGCAGGAAATAAGTCTCGATCGGCTTGTACTTGTATTCCTTAGTGAATATCCTTCTCGCGGTTTCGAGAGGAAGGGGTGACGTAGGAGTTTTTATCTCCGAACATCCATAAAATCTGTTGTGTTATTTACTTTCTACCGGCTTCATTATATAACCGACTTTATACTAACCATACCGAATATCCAGACTACCGAAACCGACCAACCATTTCCAAATCTCCATCATCCGAAACCGACCGTGCCTATCATACAAGCGTGCCGCTTCAACCTGAAAGCAAACCTCTTCCGCGCTTGAACCTAGTTCAAGGCTTTGTGACAGGTTGTGCAGTATTGAAACCCCGGTGTTAATCTCTAACCGGATTAACCACCACCCTACGAGTGAGAACCGCTAACCGGTCCAACCCCCGGTCCACCAGCGGCGACCTAGATCCTAACATAACCTATTTTCGATACACCTGCAACAAAAACGATTAGATGACTTAAATTAAGTTTTATACACACTCATCATCAAAATTCCAATAATCAAAATACTTTGACACTTAGTCAAAATAATTTGACCAAACAATATCTTTTTGTGCAAGTTTATTGTATTTGTATTAATAGAAGCCTAACAACCCTGAAATTGAATTAAACACAATTAACCTATAAATGGACATCCCATGTCTTTCCAATATTGATAATGTAGATTCATGATAATAGAACAAATGTTATTGTATATTAATTGAAGATTTAAATATCAACATTAAAACATTCCAATAACATATCTGTATAGATTTGTAAAATAATTGAATATATATCATTAATAAAAAAGAAAAACCTAAGCTTCTAAGTAAATGAGAGATGATTCAAGGTAGTTACCATCATGACGACGCTTGCAAACTATCTCATTTTAAGCATACGTGGTTGTTTGTGCACTTTTTATTTTCACAATATTTCTTCAAATACTGTAACAACATTTCTAGACATCTCATTTGAAGAATATGTGGTTATTTGTGCATGTATCCTTTTCCTCCGTGCAATCCAGGAAAAGGATTGATGTCTGAGTACCTCCGGGGAATTATATACAAGGACAACAAGAAGAATGATAAAAAGAGGGAATAAATTTCCACTTATTTATTTTATGTCTACTTTACTTTATGTCTACCTTATAATATTTTCTATATAAAGTATTTTTGGAAAACCGACCTACCTCTTACGTCTTACATGGTTTTGAATATTTTAAATAAAATAATCAAAAAGGGAGAAATTGATAGATAAAATTTTTTATAAAATTTTTCCACAAAATTTTTGATAAATTTTTTCCACAAAAATTCTTGATAGATAAATTTTTTCCACAAAGTCTTTTCCAAAACACTTTTCAAAACAACAAACTCCTTAAATAACCATCGGACGCATGGTTTTGAACATTTTAAATAAAATAATCAAAAAGGGAGAAATTGTTAGATAAAATTGACCGGTGAATAATAACTTAACAAAACAAACTTATTGTGCAGGAACGGTCAAGAACTCCAACCGGTCAAAAAATCAAGTCGGCTAGAAGAAGAATATGACAAATCCAAAACTTGAAGGTATCCGGTTGAACTGAACAACCGGTAACATGATCAGTTGAAATGAAGTATTCAATCCAAATCCAACGAGAAGACTATTTAGAGAAAGAAGTCAAGGATATCAAATTAAGAACAATGGACAAATTAGTGCAAACAAATACTTTGAGTATATGCAAAAGATGACATCAAAGTCTCAGACTGTAACATTGCCATATTCATACAAGTTTGATGATATGCTGCAGGCTGCAGAAGATTGCCTGAAGAAAAGTTACCATTTTGGTATAAGTCAAAGGAGCAACTTTCCAGGTGCAGGCAACTGTCTAACCGACAGTTGCTATAATCATGCAAAGACAAATCAAGCCGGCCTGCTCCATGCCTTGGAAGCCTAAACCGCATTTAATGCTATGTTGATCCTCTGCTCAACCAATCAGATTCAAGGATTATCCTGAAGGTATCCGTTGAAGAAATGTGACCGTTGGCACATTTCACCTATAAAAGGAGAAGCTGAAGAAGCAAGAAGATACACAGAATTAAGAGAGCGAACAAGTCACGAAGTTACAAAGTGAAGAAAAAGCCCCTATCTCTCTAAAAGATTCAAAGCTTAAGTGTGTATTCGTGAAGTGTATTACAATTTCTGGGAGAATTGTACGAGTGATTATCGAGCAGTAAATAAGACTCGATCTTGTATTGTGTTTGAGTATTCTTAGTGAATATCCTTCTCGTTGTTTGAGAAGAAGGGGTGACATAGGAGTTTTATCTCCGAACATCCATAAAAACCTGTCTCATACTTTATTTCCTACCGGTTCTATATCCTAACCGACTAATACCATACTAACCGCCCTACTAATCTTCAAACCGATCTTCTCCAAATCCCATTTTTATTCATCCTGTGTGTGTGTTTCTTCAATCTGAAACAAACCACTTACGCACTTGAACTCGGTTCAAGGGTTTGTGACATCTTGTGTAGTATTGAAACAGGTGTTAATTCTTAACCAAATTAGCGCCAACCGTTGAGTGTTGTAAGAGATTACCCTTTATCCGGACCCCGGTCCACTATTGGCGATCTATATCCTAACAATTTCTAAGATAAAAGGTTGAAACTTCTATCCTACCGACCTGGAAGAATGGACAGTTCAAATAAAAGAGCTGTAGAATTCTGAGCTAAAGGTTTTCACAAGATAAAGAGTTGGAAACTTTCATTCTACCAAGCTGGAGAATGGACAATATTGACAATGAAGTTAACCTTTAGCCTTCTAAGCTAAAGGATCTCTCCAAGAGAAGACTAGGGGCTTCCATCCTACCAAGGGTGCATGAATGGACAGTTCTAGTAGCATAGCTTACCTTTAGCATTCCGTGTTATTGGATTTCTAAGAGATAATAATGTGTTGGGAAAAATTAAGTAAATAGTTAATTAACTTAGAAGAAATTGTTAGGAAGAACTAAGTGAAGAGTTAATTAACTTAGAAATTATTAAATGTTAATCAACTGAGTTTTGATGATGTTTAAATATGAGAGAAGCTAAGTCGACTAATTGTTTCTATGCATTGCATCAGATTTGGCTAACTTAGATGTGCTCTAAGTAGGCTAATTAACGTATTACTAGTTAGATGGGCAAGTCTAACTCCATTAGACGTGGTAGTCTAACTAGATCCGTAGTTAGATGTGTCAGTCTAAATACGTAGTTAGACGTTGTAGTCTAACAGGTACGTAGTTAGACGTGCAAGTCTAATAGATACGTAGTTAGACTTGCCAGTCTAACAGATACGTAGTTAGACGTTGCAGTCTAACATATACGTAGTTAGACATTGTAGTCTAACAAATACGTAGTTAGACGTGTAAGTCAAACAGATACATAGTTAGACGTTGTAGTCTAACAAATACATAGTTAGACATGCAAGTCTAACAGATATGTAGTTAGACGTTGCAGTCTAACAGATACGTAGTTAGACGTGCCAATCTAATAAATATGTAGTTAAATATTGCAGTCTAACAGATATGTAGTTAGACGTTCCAGTCTAACAGATACGTAGTTAGACGTTGCAGTCTAACAGATACGTAGTTAGACGTGCAAGTATAATAGATACGTAGTTAGACGTTGCAGTCTAACAGATATATAGTTAGACATACCAGTCTAACAGATACGTAGTTAGACTTGCCAGTCTAAATCCATTAGACGTGGTAGTGTAATAGGATATAAAGTTAGACATTACAATCTAACTCCATTAGATTTGGTGGTCTAATAGAACTCACTGTTAAGACATTGACGTCTAACTCCCTTAGATTTTGTAGTCTAATGGAGCGCGTCTAATGCCTCTCTTAAGCAGCCGTTTAAAGTCAGCATACTTCTATCCACGATCAACTACTCCTGCTCCACCTTTCTTTGCAGTCCAATACGTCAACTATTTTCATCAAATGAATGAATGCCACGTACGCGATTATTCTTCCCGCTACTTGTTTAGTATAGGAAAGTTCTAGAATGACATCCGGTGCATTACCGTTCAGTACGGCCATGATCCACAAGAACAGAGTCTATTGTATTCTTGTACTATGGGGGATATGCTTTACACGTGTCCATGAAGAAGATTTGACCATTGGTGTCCTTCTACTACAAATAGATGCTCAAGGACAACTGCCGAATCACCGGTTACTTTGCTCATTTCTACAACTTTACAAGCTTACTCTTGCACTTATTGATATCTATCATCTTCCAAGTTCAAGAGAGAAAGAATAAAAAACTGTCTAGTTAGTGAATATTTTTCTTAATATTGTAAGTTGAACAAAGGGTGTTCTGTTCAATAAAGTATTTAGCTAGATCAGTAAACTGTATTTGATTTAAAGAAGTATATAGTGAAATGCTTCCGGTTGTTGAAAGAAGTGGTGACGTAGAAGAGTTAGTTCCGAATATTCATAAACAACTTGTTGTGTTCTTTCCTTTTATCTTCCATTTCTCATTGATTCAAAGCTTCAAACCCAAACAAACAGTTCTGCACTTGAATCGTTTCAAGAGTTTGTGAAGGTTTGTGAAGAATAAAAGTGATATTAATCTCTAACAAGATTTATATCAATCCATTTATTGGTTGCACCGATCATTTCATATTGGAATGTTTTATTGTACTAAGCTGGAGAATGGACAGTTCAAATAAAATAGAATTTTTCTCTAGAATTCATAGCAATAAGATTTCTGAAGAGAAAAGATTTGAAGCATCCATTCTATCGAGTTAGAGAATGGGAAGTTCAGACAAAAAAATTTTCCTCTAGGGGTTCCGAGCTAAAGGAATATTTCCAAGAGAATATTGGGACTTCCATCCTACCGAGCTGGAGGAATGGATAATTTAGACGAAAAAATGCCTTAACATTCAAAGCTAATATTTTAAAAGGATTTTATACTCCTAACCTGAAACAGGTCAAAAGAACTGATATTACAAGGTTACAATACCATCCATAACCGACAGGTTAGAGGTTTCTACCCGAGGAGTTTTGATACATTTTTTAGAAAATGCCCTTAGTGTAAACTAGGGGTCCGACAAACGATCCAAATGAATTTGTCCTAGTGCAAGGACTAAAAGACCAAATTTAATTTATTTTCTAAAACTCTCCTAATTATATAATAGTTTTCTCTTTCCTAGAATTCATCGTATTTGAGAAGGGTCTACATCATTATGTTGGGCGTCTAGACACACTTCTCGCCGAAATGCTCTTATTATGGAATAGAGCCTCCATATGCCTGTTGAGGAGCACTTGTGATGATAGCCAAATGATGTGCTCATCGTGTAGGCATTTTTTTTATAAATGCACCTAGTGCAGTCATGTGTCTCATACACATTCCGTGAGGAGAAATGTCTTTAGTATGACTACTAAAGACATGAACTATTGTAATAATCATTGTAAAGCTAAAAATTTTGCCAAATTTGGAATGTTTCTAACATGACTAAGAATCATCATGCAAAGGCAACCTTCTACGAGAGAGGTTCTTTTGAAGAATGGATTCCAAAGCTTTTCGAAATTGCACATGAGAATACGAATCTTGGGGAACGAGACCTTTGACAATTAAATTCGAAAGGTCTCAAAGTCTTTAACTTCTGGGAATTCATAATCAGATAAGGGATTTCCACTCATGATCAACTTGTTGGGGAGAAGGTTCTGGACAATGGAATTCAAGAAATCTTGGGAATTTGACTATGAAAATTCTTAGCTAAATAAGGAATTAACACTGAAGTTTAATTCGTTGGGGACAAAGCTTCTTGATATTTGAATTCAAAAGTGTTAGGATCGGGGACGCCCTTGGAGGACCGGGGTGTTTCCGGTTTCTGGGAGGTTTACCGCTTACACAACACACAACACACTTTGGTGATAGTCCGGTTAAAGACTACAACCGTTCTCAGCACTACGCAAACTGTCACAGACTCTTGAACCGGGTTCAAGGGAGGAAATGTCTGTTTCAGTCTGAAGCAACGTATGCGACTTGGATGATGTTTATGAGGAGTCGGTTTTAAGGATATGAGTGGACCGGTTTTGATTGAGGAGTAAGATTACGTTTTGGTTTGTGGTTAGGTTAAGTGAGCAGAAAGTAAATAGGAACTAAGTAAAAAACACGAGACAAATTTTTTTATGAATGTTCGGAGAAAACCCTCCTACGTCACCCCTTCCTCTCAGGTTATGAAAGGATCTCCACTAACTTTCAAAGTTATAACGATTACACTGTCGGTCGAGCCTAACTCGCTACTCGCCGGTTACACCAACTCACTCTTGATGTCATACAATAACACAACACAAATAAAGCTTTCGGTAAATGACACAACGGTTTTGGATCGCGCGTGGGATTTCTTTATCTCTCTAAGATGTTCGTTGCTATCATTAATGATGTCGCTTCGTCTTCCTTTTATAGTGAAGAGCATTCCAACGCTCACTTTCTTCTCTCACCGTGGGATTGGTTAATTCAGAGTCACGCCGGTGCAGAGAGGTTGCTTGCACGTTTCACCTTCCTAACACTTGGAAAGCATGCAGATACTGCTCAGGTAAAGATTATGGCCGGTTTCAAAAATTAACTTACTTAATTTTTCTATCAATTTCTCCCCTTTAGATTATTTAGAATAAATATTCAAAAGTTGTAATGTATGGTCGGTTTCAAAAATTAACTTAATTTTTCTATCAATTTCTCCCTTTTTGATTATTTAGAATAAATATTCAAAACTTGTAATTTGTGGCCGGTTTGAAAAATGTTTTTAACAATTTCTCCATATTTGATGTTTTTCTGGTTAAGAAAAATTTCAAAACATGTTTTGATTTTTCAAAGGAAGTTTAGTAAAATAGTTACTTCAAAGTTATGATAAAAATGATTGAGTTCTGAAACAAAAACCAAACATAAGTAAATTGTTCATAAGAAAGAGATAAGCTAAGGATTGGATGATCCCCCCTTTTCGTTTTCTTTCTCATTTCGCTTCCTTTCTTCCTCCTCTCTTGCCTTCCACTCCCTCTCTCTTCGTTCAGCATCAATGCGCCATCCGTCAAATACACTCAATATACCGGGAGTTCGTTTGTTGAACCCGAAACCGCCGCTTACTGGTCTGGGTGGACGAGATGATTGTGCAACGATCGGACCGGAGCTTGGAAGTGTGGTTGGTGCTTCAACTGCTTTCTTCTTTCGCTGATTTGAGTTGTGCAGCATCTTCTTCTTCTTCTTCATCCAGAGGTTGTTCATATTGTCCGACCGGTTGGAACTCTTCTAGACCGCTTCGTTCCACCTGCTTCAATAGAGTCAGAACCGCCTTACGTTTGTTCTTGTTCCTCGTTTTCATTGAGTGAGAGCCTTGAGCTGATGAGGATTCTGGTTGAGCGGCCTTTTCTTTATCATCGTATTGCTTAGCCAGCTCATGATCTCTGTCTTCAATTTCCTTTCTTAACCGTTCCCTTTGCTCATCTTCATCTTGAAGTCTCCTTGCTGTTTCGGCATCAGCACGAATCTGCTCTTGAGTCTTATTAGCTTGTAATTAGGACAACTCCTCAATATGAGCTGCCATAGCCTACATCATATCGAGCAAAGGAGCGGTTGCGGTTTTCACGGATTTGGCGATCATCGACTTGATTGATGTTTGAACGGTTTCAGCGATCATCGACTTGATCGATGTTTGAGCGGCTTCGGCGATCTCGGAGTGGATGGATGCCCGGACTGTTTCGGTCAAATTTGCTTCAACGGTTGCAATCTTATCATCTATAGCAATGTTGTACTTATGGAGACAAGAAATAATGGTGTCAACAACCATTTCCTTCGTTTGCTCAAGTCCCGGAGCCTGATCAGTTTGTGGAGGGCACTGCTCCGGTTTTCTGCTGTCTTAGATGACTCCCCTGTGTTAAAAATAGGTTTGCTCCGAAATTGATCGACATGTGTTAAAACAGTTTTGCACTCCTCTTTCCATTCTGCCTCTAGCTGGTCAACCTTTTGAGTAAGATCATTCTGCACTTTCATAAACCGCTTAAGCATTCTTAATTCTATCGAAGTTAGTATAGCTCCTTCAGCCTTCTTCATGGCATCAGTTACTGCTTGCAGCTTTGCGTACTCTTCCATTACCATGGTTTTAGCGTATGTGGCTTGAATAACGTCGGTGCCGGTTACCTTGAGAGCCTCAACTTCTAGAGCCACGAGTTTCTCCGAATACTCATTTCCGCTGAAGTCAGGGATCATGTCTGATAGCTTCGTTTCACAGCGCAACCTGACCCATAGATGGTAAGACGTGTCCAGGTCTTCAGCTTCCCTGTTCATATCTTGAATGAGCTTTTGGAACATTTCCTCTTCTTCTTCTTCTGAGATAGGATCCTCGGCTTTCGGAATGATTTCAGTTTGTGGGACCGTTTGAGTTTCATTGTCTCCTTGCACCGGAGAGTCCTCATGCATTGTTTCTTTTCCCTTGTTAGCTTGAGATGAACTTTCAGGTATAATTGTTGAATCGGTTGGCTCGTCTTGAGCCGATTGGAGTGTTGTTTCGGTTGGAACGAATTTGTTCCCAGCCGAGCCGGATGGATCTTTTTCTCCGATATTTCCCTCCTAAGCAGGTTTAGGGTTGGAACTTGTCACGTCGTCTTCGGTTTCATGATTTAAATTTTGGACCACGTCCACTATGATATCTGAGGTTCTTAAACCTACTTCGACCATTATTTCATCCAGGTTTTTATTCGGGGACTTGGAGTTTTCAGAATGAACACTAACCTCTTTAGTCGAAATTTCCTTTGACTTTGATTGAGTTTATTGGCTCCCCGAGGGATCGGTTTGCCTTGATGATGGAGATTCAACTGGATTTGGATGAACTATGTTGATTGGGATCGGTTGGAAAACATCTGCGGTTCTCTTTGGTGGAGTGTTAGAAGATATCGTTTTCCCGGAGTCTGCTGGTTTCTGGGAGCTGTTCTTCGCTGACTGCTTCTTTCTCCCCTTTTTCTTCTGAGAAGCCTCGGCTTGAACCGCCTTCCCCTTAGGATCTTCTTGTTTCGAACTTTCACCAGCGGTGTAGACGAGCTGGTTCCTCTTGATGATTTGGTTCTGGATGACTCCGGCTTAGCCGCGTTGGCAGTTTTCTTGTTCATCTGCTCAGAGTTGAGAACATTGGCGGATGGAAGCAGTTCACCTTCACCGAGTTCCACATGAAGGAACTTAAGAATCTTCACTATTTGCATTGCATAGGCCTGAACCCGGCCATCCTTCTGAACCACTATTTCGCAGAACTGTTCGAACAGAACGATTCCCCAATCGATCTTGTCACTACGGACAATCGCCATCAGCATCTTCAACTTCAGCTTGGTCAGGTTATCGAAGTTGCCTCCTTTACCCTGAAGTGATCTTGAGATTATGTTCAGCAGCCATCTGAACTCTGGCTTGAGTTTGTTCTTCCGGCTGGAGTGAGTTACAAGGTCCTTGTCATCAACCGATATGACCAACCGGACCGCGTTGGATTCTGCGTCTGTCAAGTTTGTTTTGAAGTCCAGCCCGGTATTCGGCAAACCGAGCGCTTCAGAAAAGATCTCCTCCGCGATGTTAACTATTTTGTCGTTCACGGTGGCAGAGACGGTCCTCTTCGTTAGAGTCGTCGTCGCCAGGAACTCCACAACCTCCGTCGGGTGCACGATGAATGGACCAGACATATATGTTTCTAATCCCGAATCCCTTAGCGATTGCAGCACGACCTTGTTTTCTTCCGCAGAGTGTTCGTCGATGTCGCTGAAATCGACCTGCAACATGTATTGGAAATGTGCTTTAACTAATTCCATGATGATATTGTGAGTGAAGAAGATGAAGAACAACGATGATCGGAAATTAGAGAGATTTTAAGATTTTAGAGAGAGAAAGCTTGTGCAAATAATGAACTGTTTTGAACTTATATATGAGGCGATTTTGAACGGTTAGAAGATGAACCGTCACTTGGTTGTGATTTTTGGCGCCAAATTTCCCTCCAAAAGTTACTAAAGTAACTTTCGGCGGTAAATGCGGAGAATATAATGGGCGGTAATTTCGTGCGCAATAAAACCGTGGGCGGTAAGTTTTTCGAACTTTTTCAGACTTTGTTTGTGATTTTGATTTACTGGAAACTTGTTAACCAGAAGCTTCGTTTAACATGGAGTCTTTTGTTTATTCATAATAGAACCGGAAAGAAGATTAATATGAGAAACCGGAGACTTTGATAATATGGAATTTTATATATAAAACCGAAGCATAAGAAGATGAAATGATATTCCGGTCTTACAACAAAATGACTAGAAAACCGGAAAGTACAAATAATTTAAAACAAATTGAGCCACTCCCTCACGATCATTCTGTCAACCCAGTTGTCCATAGTGTTGTCGGGTGTCCGTTCCTCAATCCTCGATATCCATCTGTCTAGCATGGATAGAGACAAGGTGTTGGCTGGTCTGACGGGAACACCGGGTCCGAGGTTGCGATAATGCACCTCCAAGTATCGAGTGATTTGGGGAGAGAAACCGATCCTTCCCCTTAGAGCGGTGACGAGCTTCTTCAAATTGTTGAAGAGATAGGTAACCCAGTTTACGGGCGTTTTGCGGATGATGGCTATCATGATGTCGAAGGCCTCCCGGTTATAATTCTGGTTGGGCATTCGGCCCATGATAGATCGCTGAACCAAGTCATGAAAGACTTGGTATTGAGGAGCAAGTTTATCCTTCTCTCTGTGGTCGGCGACCAGATCAATGGATGAAGAGAAGACGAAGGCATAGTCTTCCTTAGCCGGAAAGAACGGCATTGGGAAGTCCGAGAATCCTTCGGTTGGAAGGTCGAAGAACAGAGCAAAGTGTTCTTCAGTAATCCAAAGGAATCTCCCGTTAATGATGGTCTTTATGCTACCATCATTAAGGATATGCCCGTTGTTGAAGAATTCATACACCTCCTCTTCGAGGATGGTGTCTGAACCTTCTAGAAATTCTTGTAACCCTGATTCTACGATTGGTTGGAATATGGTTTCGTGAAACCGAACATTTCTCATTTCTTGAAAGTTAACTATGATTGTGTTTCTTAACTCGGCATTCATTTTGGTGGAGAATGAGATTGAGAATCGAACAGAGTTCTTGAACTTTCAAACTTCGAGAGAGAAGGGTATCAGAAGTGTGTTTTGATGGAGAAGGATGAGGTTCCTTTTTATAGCGTGGGCGGTTGAGTGCATTAAATGAGAATATTTTGAAAAATCAGACCGTTTATGTCTGGTCATAAATGCCTTATCAGTTTTCAAGAGGATAAAGGCATGTCTGGTCTAATCGGATCAAGCATGCTTCTTGGAAAGCGAATATTTCTGTTTCCAAGACTGATTTGATTTGGTTTGATACGGCGCATTTAATGTTGGTTATTTTCTTTAGGATTTCTTGATCGAAGGAGAAAGAAATGATCTTCATTAATGTAGAGTACCAAACCAGTAGTACAACAAAATTACCGGTTTGGGAAATGAGAAAAGAATTGAAGAAGGTTAAACATTTGATGAACTGGCAGCTTGATTCTACTTGGCCTTAGCTGCTTCCCACCGGTCGATCAGCTCCTGGATTCTCTCATTCGTGAGCACATGTTTCGGATTGAGAGTGACGAAGGGTCCGGAGTGAATATCCAGACTAGCACAGAAACCGCTTAGCTGAGGAGCATAACCAGTTTTGTTTGAGAGAATAATCTTCTTCAGGTTGCTGAAGATGATCCAGGACCAGTTTACCGGTGTCCCAACCGTGACAACAATCATCATCTCGAAGAGCCTCTAGGTATAATAGTAGCCTTTCTCTCTACCCAGAAATGACTTTCCCAGTATCTCACAAAGAAGTTGGTATTTGTGAGAGACTTGGCTTTTAGCACCCCAGGGTCTAATCGGGATGTCAGAGTTGGAGAACCGATGACACATTTCCTCAATGGTCACCGGGGAGTAAGTAAGATCGGTTACCCCTTCAGTGGGTAAACCGCAGTATTCAGCGAAATCCGTCTCGCTGAATAGGAAGGATTGACCATAAACCCGTGCAATGATTATATCTCGGTGCACTTCTTTTGCAGTTTGGAAGAACTCGTTGACTACCAAGTAGTCGAGGATGAATCTATTCTCCAAAAATCTTCTTAGCCCGCTTCTTTCAACGGCTAAGAACATTTCTTTGACATCATGATCTTCGTATTGATAAATGGTGTTGAAGTCAGCTAAGAGAATTTTTTTTGTAAGTGGGTCGGAGTTCATGATCTTGAGATAGTTTAAGCTCAAAAGAGTTTTTGTGAATAGTGAATGTGATTTGTGAGGATTAGAGGTTTGTTTATATAGCCAGGGGTTCGGCTAGATCAATAGGTTAAGCATGCTTAGTGATGTCATCAATTATTTAATAGGCTTTAAATTGTTGAAGTGTATAATGTTTATTTCCAATGCAAAGTTAATTATTACTAGGATATTCATGATGACAAAAATCTATTGACAAGATGTTAGTCTCCCTCTCTTGATGATGGACACATGTCGTCATCTCGATTAAGGTAAACTATTTTATTAATTACAGGCTTCATTTCTCAAGGTATGCATGAAAACACGGTTAGTTATCCCAAGTTAACCGGAAAAGTTCAATTCATCTAGACCAGAGTGTATTTGTACTAGTCGGTTTTCCATGACCGGTTTTAGTTGTATATTATATTTCGATGTGAAGAAATGTTGAATCGTATCAACATTTGTTAAGCTTTGAATTAAGTATATCCACTTCTACCAGGTCATTTCAACCGCCTAGTAAATATACATGTGGTTTGACATCATGAAGTAATCAGGCATAGCCGGAGACTTCCTCCCAGTTAGCATCCTTGAATTTTATTTTTAATGGCCTATTTGAATATGGTTTGAGAAGCGAGAGCTTCTCCCTGAACACATATCCCGGTTTTTCATAATTATGTATGTAAGCAGTATGCATGTATGATCATGGTATAAGTTGCTTAACATCAGTAATTCCTAGAATGTTTCTGAAATGAGAGAACTTAGCTTCTTGTAGCGGTTTTGTGAAGATGTCTGCTACTTGTTGCTCAGTTGAGACATATTCCAGCCGGATGTGTTTCTCTTGAACATGCTCTCGGATGAAATGGTGTCTTATATCAATGTGCTTCGTTCTTGAGTGCAGCACCAGATTGTATTTAATCGCTATCGCGCTGGTGTTGTCATAAAATATTGGCGATTCTTCAGCTTTTACACCAAAGTCCCTTAGTTGATGTTGGATCTAGAGGAGTTGTGCACAGCAGCTTCCGGATGCTATATACTCTGCCTCTGCGGTTGACGTTGCAACTGAGGTCTGTTTCTTGCTGCTCCATGTAACGAGACGGTCACCTAGGAATTGGCAAGTTCCACTTGTACTCTTTCTATCGATTTTGCATCCTGCGTAATCCGCGTCTGAGTAGCTTATGAGATTGAAACTTGAGTCTTTTGGATACCAAAGTCCCACGTCTTGTGTTCCCTATAGATATTTCAATATTCTTTTAGCCGTAGTGTAATGTGATTGCTTTGGATTGGCTTGGAATCTCCCACATACTCCAACCGCAAACAGGATGTCCGGTCTGCTGGCAGTTAAGTAAAGCAGGGATCCAATCATTCCCCGATATGATGTGATGTCAACGGCTTGCCCATCCTCATATTTGTCTAACTTTACGGAAGAACAAATTGCTGTAGCCGCCTCAGCGCATGTATCCATTCCAAACTTCTTCAGTAGTTCGGAAGTGTACTTTGGTTGGCTTATGAACGTTCCGACTTCAATCTGCTTAACCTGAAGTCCTAGGAAGAAACTTAGTTCTCCCATCATACTTATTTCAAATTTGTCAGTCATCATTTTTGAGAATTTTTCACATAGTTTTGGATCGGTTGATCCAAAAATAATATCATCAACATATATTTGAACAAATAATATGTGTTCCTTTTTCTCAAATTTGAAAAGTGTTTTATCGACTGAACCTATTGTAAACTTGTGATCAAATAAAAATTGTGTTAACGTATCATACCAGGCTCTTGGAGCCTGTTTCAAGCCGTAAAGGCCTTGTTCAGCCGGTAAACATGATTTTCGTGTTCTGAATTTTTAAAACCTGGAGGTTGATTAACATACACCTCTTCATGTACTTTACCGTTTAGAAAGGCGCTTTTAACATCCATTTGAAAAACTTTGAAATTTTGAAATCTGCAAACGCTAAAAATATTCTAATTACCTCAAGTCTAGGTACAAGGGAAATTAATTCTTCAAAATCAACGCCTTCTTCCTGTTTGTAGCCTTGAGCCACTAACCGGGCTTTGTTCCTCGTAACTAAACCGTCTTCATTGAGTTTATTTCTGAATACCCATCGTGTTCCTATAACCGGTTTATTTTTCGGTTTAGGAACTAGGTACCATACTTTATTTCTCTCAAACTCGTTTAATTCCTCTTGCATTGCTAGAATCCAGTCGGGATCTGACAATGCTTCATCCACCTTTTTCGGCTCAATTTGTGATATGAAAGCTGAGTTTTCATAGTGTTCCAAATTCTGTTGCCTAGTTCGGACGGGTGAGGATATGTTACCTATTACTAGTTCAAGAGGATGATTTTTGTTCCTTCCGAGGTTTATCCGAGACGTGTCTACCAAGTTTTCGGTTGGCTGATCAAGGTTAGACTGATCGGTAGGCTGAACAGAGTCAGATCGACCGATTTCTTCAGTCGAAACTGAAGAGTCAACTTTCTGCGGTAAAGCATCTTGAGTAGGCTGAGGTTCAGCATCAACTGCTTGGTCATTGACAAATCGTCTAAAAACCGGAACCTCATCTTCATCATCAGAATAGATATTGAAATTTTTCATTCTATTGTGAAGATCGAAGGGTAGAGCAGTGTTTCGTTCAACCGATTCATCAAAAACATAGTGGGATGTTTCTTCAACTGTTAAAGTCCTAGTGTTATATATCCTATAAGCTTTACTTACAACCGAATATCCCAACATTATTCCATCATCGGATTTAGCACAAAAGCGGACAAATAATTTTTACCGTTGTTGTGAACAAAACATTTACTGCCAAAAATTCGAAAGTACCGTATGTTTGGAATTCGATCATAGTATATTTCAAAAGGAGTTTTGGAAAAACATTTAGTTACTAAAGATCGATTTTGAGTGTAACATGCGGTATTGATAGCCTCAGCCCAAAACTTTTGGGCAATCCCCGAATCGGCTATCATTGACCTTGCGACTTCCTTGAGAGTTCGGTTTCTTCTCTCTGCTAGGCCGTTTTGTTGAGGAGTTCTGGCACTAGACAACTCGTGTATAATACCAGAATCATCAAGAAACGTAGTTAATCTGCTATTTATAAACTCAGTTCCTCTATCACTTCTGATTTTGTTTACCCGAATAGATTTTTCATTTTGTATTCTCAAAATCAGTTTGATCAGGTTTGGAGTTGCTTGATTTTTAGAGGCTAAAAATGTTACCCAAGTAAATTTAGAATAGTCATCAATAACTACCATAATATAATGCATGCCTCCTAAGTTGGTTACAGTAACCGGACCAAACAGATCTATATGTAGGAGTTCTAAACACCGTTCAGATTGATAATTTCCTTTACTTTTGAAAGATGACTTTATTTGTTTACCCATTTGACATGCAGTACACACTTTATCTTTTGAAAATTTAACATTCGGAAAACCGTAAACTAATTCCTTAAAGCATATGAAGTTGATTGTTTTGAAATTCAAATGGTTTAGCCGTTTATGCCAAAGCCAGTTTGGATCATTTCCAGCTATCATGCATACAGGTTTTTCAAAATTAGTTTTCCAATCAACTTTATAAATATTTCTCATTCGGTTACCGGTTAAAAGAATGTGATTTTGATTATTCTTAACTAAACATGCATTCTTATGAAATTCAACTTTATAACCTACATCGCACATTTGACTTATACTTAACAGGTTAAAATGCAAGCGTTCTACCAGTAATACATTATTTATGGACAGGTTACCATGGACAATCTTACCCTTGCCCACGGTTTTACCTTTCGAGTTGTCACCGAATGTTATGACTGCTTCGGCTTCATACTTGATGTCTGCTAGCAGCTTATCGTTGTCGGTCATGTGTCTTGAGCATACGCTGTCCATATACCATTCCGAGTTCTTTAGCCGATTGCTTCTCCTAACCTGTAAAATAGAATTATTTACACCTTTTTGGTACCCACATTCACTTGGGTCCATGGTTGATTAGTCCCTTTGGAATCCAGACTTGAATAAGTCGGATCACTTTCCCGGTATCTGTTCTTATAATTTTTGGCTTAACTTCTTGATCCTTGCTCAAGAGTGCCTTATGTCGCGGTGATGGCTGTCTTTGAGACCAAGATTTACTTGTTTTATTTTGTTTATTTTCTTTCCGGTTGGCTTTCCTTCTCTCATGATGAAGCCATTTTTCTGATTTAGTCGGACTCACATATTTAAGTTCTTTTTCCGGTTTTAGATCACGTGCTTTCTCATTTTCGGTTGATGAACTCTTGACAAATCTTATGAAAGGAAGATTGTCTTTTGTGAGTTTCATCCCGTTAGGTTGATTTGATTCGTTTGATTTGTTTTGTTCATAACCAATACCAAATCTACACTTGGGGTGTCTTTTATAATTACACATCTGTTTTACGGCTTGACGAGATCTTTCCCACGCAGCCGTAACATACAGTGCTCGTTCATCGATTTCAGTTACCGGTTGAACTGTCTCCTCATTCTCTAAGGATAGTTCAGTCGGTTCATACACTATGGTTTCGCATGACTTATCAGCGATACCACTTGACTCTATGGTTTTATGTTCTACTGGAGTCGGTATGTACGCAGATATGTTTCTGAACTCAGCGACCATTTCGTTGAGTGCAGAAATCAAATCTTCCTTAGAGAACTCATCAGAAGAGAAATCAAATACCTCTTCGTCGTTTGCCATAAAGCATGTTACTTTTTCCTCATCATTCTCGTTGTCGGAGTACGCCCATTCGCTTCCACCGTCGGATGCAATGAGTGCTTTCTGTATTTCCTTCCATTCTTCGGCCTGCTGGTCATCGTTTCTCCGGTAATCGTTCTGTTGGTTTTCATTTCTCCGATAGTTATTCCCTTGGTAGTTGTTACCTTGGTACTGGTTGCCTTGGTAGTTGTTGCCTTGATAGTTACCTTTCGGTTTTCTGTCGTCTCTTCTCGGTTTCCTACATTCTGACTTGAAATGTCCAAAACCATCACAGTTATAACATCTTTTACTGGATTTGTCTACATAATTATAACTAAAGTTGTTTTTAGATGGTGGCTGGTTCTTCTTCATGAATATCCCAAATTTCTGAGCTAGCATCGCCATTACATCTTCACTGATCTGATCAGCGTTCTTGACTGGAGCCGGAACGGTTGATACTTGGACCGCCGGTTCCACCGATGTAACCAAAGCTCTAGCTGCGGTTGACGTGGATGCTTCATCTTCGATCCGAGACTTAATCTCGAACTCGTAGGCTTTTAGATCCTCAAACACGTCATGCAACTTCATCTTCCCGAGGTTGCTTGATTCCCTCATCACCATGGTTTTGATATCCCATGTGCTCGGCAGTGATCTTATGGATTTAATGAGTACTTCTCGATTGTCGTATTTCTTTCCGAGTGTTTGAAGCTCGTTGACCACGCTGTTGAACCGATTGCTTAATTCTTTCATGTTTTCCCCCAGTTTCATCCTGATGTTTTCATATTTTTGTGTAGCCACCAATATTTTGTTCTCCTTTGTTCTTTCGTTTCCTTCATGAATCTGAATGATCGTCTCCAATGATTCCTTTGCATTATCACAGGCTGATATCTTGTTTAAGGTATTATCGTCTATAGCCTTATAGATGTGCCTCATGCAATGGTTGTCCAGGTTACTCCGTCTTCGATCTTCATTTGTCCATTCATCTAACTCCTTGTTGATTTTGATTGGCCCTTCTTTCAGAACTTGACTCATCTCATCATCTAGCGTAATCAGATGTAGATACATCTGTTTCTTCCAGCTGCTAAACGCTTCACTGTTTAACATTGGTGGCTTGTCGCTGTGGGTCATGCTTCCCATCTTTTTCGGTTGCTTGAGTGCTAAGAACATCGCTCTGATACCACTTGTTAGGATCGGGGACGCCCTTGGAGGACCGAGGTGTTTCCGGTTTCTGGGAGGGTGGCCGCTTACACAACACACAACACACTTTGGTGATAATTCGGTTAAAGACTACAACCGTTCTCAGCACTACGCAAACTGTCACAGACTCTTGAACCGGGTTCAAGAGCGGAAATGTCTGTTTCAGTCTGAAGCAACGTATGCGACTTAGATGATGTTTATGAGGAGTCGGTTTTAAGGATATGAGTGGACCGGTTTTGATTGAGGAGTAAGATTACGTTTTGGTTTGTGGTTAGGTTAAGTGAGTAGAAAGTAAATAGGAACTAAGTAAAGAACACGAGACATAATTTTTTATGAATGTTCGGAGCAAACCCTCCTACGTCACACCTTCCTCTCAGGTTATGAGAAGGATCTCCACTAACTTTCAAAGTTACAACGATTACACTGCCGATCGAGCCTAACTCGCTACTCGCCGGTTACACCAACTCACTCTTGATGTAATACAATAACACAACACAAATAAAACTTTCGGTAAATGACACAACAGTTTCGGATCGCGCGTGGGATTTCTTTATCTCTCTAAGATGTTCGTTGCTGTCATTAATGAGGTCGCTTCGTCTTCCTTTTATAGTGAAGAGCATTCCAACAGTCACTTTTTTCTCTCACCGTGGGATTGGTTAATTCAGAGTCACGCCAGTGCAGAGAGGTTTCTTGCACGTTTTACCTTCCTAACACTTGGCAAGCATGCATATACTCCTCAGGTAAAGATGACGTAACCGATTTGCAGATTCGAACACGTGTCAAGCATGCACCTACCGGCTGTCTGAGTCGGATCAGCAAATCATCATTGTTTTTATCGCATGCTTCTGATCAGATCTTATCTTCTTTTATTTCTTCAAGACACGTCTATTTCGTCACACTACGTCATCTTTGTAACTCTTAGTTTCCGGTTGACTTTGTCATATAATGATCCGGCTGAAGTGTAGGCTCTTTTTTTCTAGTCGGTCTGCTGAGAATCTTGATGCCGGTTCCTCTTGATCTTGACTTGATCATTTGGAACTGGATTACTTTGAGATGTTCTTTAGCCGGTTTATGAAGTTCCAGCCGGTTTATTCAATTCGATCTGTTCCTGCACATAAAAGTTAATAGTTGTTTAGTTTTCTGGCCGGTTTCAAAAATTAACTTACTTAATTTTTCTATCAATTTCTCCCCTTTTGATTATTTAGAATAAATATTCAAAAATTGTAATGTATGGCCGGTTTGAAAATTAACTTACTTAATTTTTCTATCAATTTCTCCCTTTTTGATTATTGAGAATAAATATTCAAAAGTTGTAATGTATGGCCGGTTTAAAAAATTAACTTACTTAATTTTTCTATTAATTTCTCCCTTTTTGATTATTTAGAATAAATATTCAAAAGTTGTAATGTATAGCCGGTTTCAAAAATTAACTTACTTAATTTTTCTATCAATTTCTCCCATTTTGATTATTTAGAATAAATATTCAAAACTTGTAATCTGTGGCCGGTTTGAAAAATGTTTTTAACAAAAAGACTTCTAGAATTGTGCATAAATATGTAACTTTCTTGAAGAGAAAAGATTATTGATGATCAGATTTAAGAAATATTGAGAATTGCACATGAGGATGCAACTTTTGGAATACATGATCTTTGACAATTAGATTCAAAAGGTTTTGCGATTTCTAATTTTGGAAATTTCTAGTTATATTACGAATTTAAGCTTAAGTTTGACTCACTACGGAAAATCTTTTTAAGAATTGAATTCAAGAGACTTCTGGAATTGCACATGAAGATGCGACTTTTAGAAAACGAGATCTGGAAGTTCTTAGTTAGATCAGGAATTTAATCTTAAGTATGAATTGCTGAGAAAAAGCTTCTTGACAATTGAATTCAAGAGACTTCGGGAATTGCACATGAAGATGTGCCTTTTGGAAAACGAGAGATTTTTGACATTGGATTCAATACATGTTGAAAAATTGAACACGTAGATGCGACTTGCTGGAAATGGATTCTTAACATCTGATTCAAAAGATCTCAGAAATTGCGCATGAGGATGCGACTTTATGGAAATGGAAGATTCCTGATGATCAAATTCAAGATATCTTGAAAAACTACGCCCGGAGATTCGACTTCTTGAAAGGAAGTTTCTTGACATTAGATTCAAGAGACCTCAGAAATTGCGAGATGCGACTTTCTAGAAAGGAAAAATTCATGACGATTTGATTCAAGACATCTTGAAAAACTAAGCTTGAAGATGATTTTTTCTTGAAAAAAAGATTTTGACATCGAATTGAAGACATCTTGAAAAATTGCGCATGAATATGAAACTTTCTGGAAAGTAATGATTTTTGACATCGAATTCAAGACATCTTAAAAAATTACGCATAAAGATGCAATTTTTTGGAAAAGAAAGATTATTGACATCGAATTCAAGACGTCTTGAAAATTTTTGCACAAAGATGCGACTTTCTTGAAGGGAAGATTCTTAACATCTGATTTAAGACATCTTAGGAATTGTGCATGAAGATGCGACATTCTGGAAAAGAAATATTATTGACGATCTAACACAAGACATCTTGTAAAACTGTACATGAAGATGGCATTTAAAAAAAAATAAAGAATCTTGACATCGAATTCAAGAAATCTTGAAAAATTGCGCAAGAAGATGCGACTTTTTGGAAATAGATTCTTGATAATCAGATTCAAGATATCTTGCGAATTGAACATGAAAATGCGACTATCTTTAAATAAATGATATTTGACATCAAATTCATGACATCTTGAAAAATTGCGCATGATGATACATCTTTCTGGAAATGTATGTTTCTTGACATCAGATTCAAGACATCTAGAAAAATTGCGCATGAAGATGTGACTTTTTGGGAATAGAAAGATTCTTGACAATCCAATTCAAGACATCTTGATAAACAGCGCATGAAGATGCGACTTGCTGGTAGTGAAAAGATATTTGATATCGGATTCAAGACATCTTGGGAAACTATGCATGTAGACGTGGCTTGCTGAAAAGAGTGATTTTTGATATCAAATTCAAGACAACTTGGAAAAATGAGCATGAAGATGCGGCTTCTAGTAATGGAAAGATTTTTGATATTGTGTTGATTATAATTAAAACAAAGAAAAGAGAAAGTTAATTAGAAAGAAATAGTTTAATTAACTTTAAAAGAATACAAATGATTTTTATGGTTTGGAACATAATTTTGATGATGTATTAAAATAAGACTAAGCCGTCTATTTGTTTTCTGCATGCATAAATCTAAAAGATATTATTTCTTCAGACACAGTCTGAAGCAGGCTGTCTTAAGACGTCTTACGTAGTTAGACGATGGCGTCTAACTCTTTTAGACGTTGTCTAAAGGGATGTGTAGTTAGACGAGGTCTTCTAACTCCTTTAGACACTTTCTAAAGGGATGTGTAGTTAGACGAGGACGTTGAACTCCTTTAGACACTGTCTAAAGGGATGCGTTGTTAGACGAGGACATCTAACTCGTTTACATACTGTCTAAAGGGATGCGTAGTTAGACAAGGACGTCTAACTCCTTTAGAGGCTATCTAAAGGGATGTGTAGTTAGACGAGGTCGTCTAACTCCTTTAGATGTTGTCTAATGAGAAGCGTAGTTAGACAAGGTCGTCTAACTCCTTTTGACACGGTCTAAAGGGAAGCGTAGTTAGACGAGGACGTCTAACTCCTTTAGATGATGTCTAAAGGGAAGCGTAGTTAGACGATGTCATTTAATTCCTTTTGACACAGTCTAAAGGGAAGCGTAGTTAGACAAGGTCGTCTAACTCTTTTAGACGCGGTCTAAAGAAGAATGACTAATGCCTTGATTTAGAAATCTTCTGCAGAAAGCCTCTGTCTAACCACGTTCACTCAGCTATAAGCTTCTTCTTCCTTCTGTCGTTTGACAAGACAACTAATTCTATCAAATGAAGAAATGCCACATACACGAATATCTCTCAAATACATTCCCAATACAAGATAATATTAGAGGATATTCAATTCACTACCTGTTTGGTACGGTCATGATCCAAATATTCAGAGTCTACTATACTCTCGAACTATAGGAGGCCATCCAACGGGCATATGCCACGTGTCCACAAAGAATATTTTACCGTTTGTGTACTTCAACTATAAATAGAAACCCAAGGACAATGGTCGAACAAAAGTTTTAACAACTGAAAAACTTACTGACTTTCGGCTTCACACAATTTTCTCAAGAAAAATCTCTTACTGTCTAGCTGTGATTATATTGTAATATTGTCTTCTCTATGAGAAACCTTAGAGTTGTAAGTTAAATGGAGGGTGTTTTGTTTAATAGAGAGTTAGCTAGCTTTGTGAGTTATATCTGATTCAAAGTCTTAGTGGATATCCTTCCGGGTGTGGAAGAAGGGGTGACGTATGAGTTTTATCTCCGAACATCCATAAAACTCCTTGTGTTCTTTAATTTCTTCCATTTACATTCAGTTGTCTAAAGCTTCAAATCCAATAAATAGTTCCGCACTTGAATTCGTTTGAAGAGTTTGTGAAAATTTGCATAGAATAGAAATAGATACTAATCCCTCACAGGATTATTATCGAATCATTTATCGTAAGTTGTTCATAATAGTCAGACCCTAGTATCTATTGTCAACACCGATCTAAACACATTGGATTCAAGACATCTTGTGTAACTACGCATGAAGATGCAACTTTCTGGAAATGGAAAAAATTCTTAACATCAGATTGAAGACATCTTAGGAAACTACGCATAAAGATATGGCTTTCTAGAAAAAAGAGATTCTTGATTTTCATTTATCATGTCTTATGCCTAATCCTAACTCTAATTAGATTCCGATAAAGGTTGGCATCAAGCCATTAAAATTCTTTTTATTTCAATTTATTGTGTCTTATGTCTATTTAACATGATGACCTATATTTAGTTCATAGGTGATTCTGAACTCTCGTAGGTATTCCTAGAAAAAAGAAGATGTGTTTGAACCTGAGAGCACTCCTTGAGCACATATGTGAACCACAATGTGAACTCATTACTTTACATATTTGTTTGTTGATCTAAACTTTGAATCCTTGTACAAAAAAGACTTCACGAGTGTATCGAGATGGGAATTGGACACTGAAGTATGCAAAAATCGAAGTCGATAATTTTTCTAAGAGAGTAGGAAAATCCCGAGAGTTTTGAGCATGTCAAACATATTTTAAGAAATATTTCGCACTCAATTTCAAAACTTTTCAGGGGTGAGAATACGACTCCACTAAAATTAGTATTTTTCCGAAAGTGTTTTGAAATTTCTAAAAATTTCCAAGTAGGTCAAAAACAATTTTATGAACCTACTGCCAATATTTCATATTTTTCTAAACTATGAAGCTCAATATATGAATGTTTCAAAATAAGTAATTTTTTAAATGAGCTCAAAAATTGTGGAAATATGATACGATCGGTGCTAACAATAGAGACTAGGGTCTGACTATTGTTAACAGCTTATGATAAACGATTCGATAGTAATCATGTGAGGGATTAATATTTGTTTTTATTCTTCGCAAATCCTTCGAACTCTTGAAACGGATTCAAGTGCGGAAGTATTCGTCGGATTTGAAGCTTTGAATCAATGGAAGATGAAAGACAGAAAGTAAAGAACACAAGGATTTGTTTATGGATGTTCCTAGCAAACCCTCCTACGTCACCCCTTCTTCCACAACTGGAAGGATATCCACTATATACTTTGAATCAAATAAAACATACTAAGCTAGCTAACTCTCCGTTGAACAGAACAACCTATATTCAACTTATAATATTCTCAACAATATTCTCACATCTAGACAGTAAGTGAATATTTCTTTCTTGAAATTGAAGAATGTAAGAAATCATTATGTGCAAGAGTAAACTTATGAATCACTTGTTTTGTAATCCATTTGTAGTAGAATGACACCAACGTTCGAATCTTCTTCATACACAAGTGAAAAGTGTCCGTTGGAAGGCCTCCCATAGTACCAGAAATCAGCAGACTTTGAGAAAATGGATTGTGCCCATACCAAACTGGTAGTGCGCCGAATATCCTCCTGATATTGTCTTGTACTGGACAAACCATTGGACGGACATTTGCGAACGTGACGTTCGTTCATTTGATACAATAAGTTGTCTTGTTAGACGGCACCAAAGTGAGTGGAGTAAGAGTAGACGATAGCTTGTTGATCGTGGTTAGACGTATGCTTTCTTTAGACGGATGTTGAAGCAAGGCATTAGACATGCTCCATTATACCAAGTCTAAGGGAGTTAGATGTCCTCGTCTAACTGTGCGTCCCATTAGACCAAGTCTAATGGATTTAAATGTCCTCGTCTAACTACACATCTCATTAGACCAAGTCTAATGGAGATAGATGTCCTCGTGTAACTACGTATCATATTAGACCAAGTCTAATGGAGTTAGATGTCCTCGTCTAACGACGCATTCTATTAGACCAAGTCTAATGGAGTTAGATGTCCTCGTCTAACCACGTATCCCATTAGACCAAGTCTAACTTCGTATCCCATTACACAAAGTCTAATGGAGTTAAACTACCACGTCTAACTTTGCAACCCATTAAACCAAGTCTAATGGAGTTAGAATACCACGTCTAACTTTGCATCCCATTAGACCAAGTCTAACGGAGTTAGACTACCACGTCTAACTTCACATCCCATTAGACCAAGGTCTAATTTTGCATCCCATTAGACCAAGTCTAATGGAGTTAGACTACCACGTCTAACTTCGTCTAATTAGCCTGCTTAGACCACGTTTAAGTTATCATAGTCTAATGCACCTGCACAAACTAAATAGACAACTTAGCTTTAATCATAACTTAGTTTTAATCACAAATCATCAAAATAAGATCGACATAGAATAATCTTATTCTTTAATTTAGTTAAAATAATTTGACCCAACAATTCCCCCTTTTTGATGATGTTAAGACTTAGTTAAAATAGATCCAATTGATAAACAACAAAGATATCAATCAACAGCAAGACATCCAAAAAAATCATATATTTATATTATCAAAAGATCTGGAGGAGTCAAACATCTTAAACAAAACTATCCAAAAAAACCTCAAAAAGGTTCGATCTTTCCTATCCCTTTATACCCTTAATTCCCCTTGGGCCTAAGGCCACTTCTTTTCCCCCTTTTTAACATCATCGAGAGCGATAGAAACCTAAATAGCTCTTTCGACCAAAAGGGTCTCCCAATTTCTTCTTTTGAGCTTAATCCTTCCTACCCTGAGAACGTAGTCGAGAACTCTTTAGTAGTTCAAGATTCTGGAGGAATTAATGAGGACCCCATGTCCTACATTTGAGAGAAGAGAATGAGGAACATGCTGAGTGGGGCGGCATACCCAGAAGGCCTCCTCTAAGACAAGATCATTTCCACCAAGTTTTTGAAAATGATTTTAGACTAGTTGATTGCAGTTCCCCTGGTGATAGTGATCATTATCTCGGAGACTATCTTCGAGTATGAGTTGAAGAAGCCCTTAGCCAAAAGGGATTTAGAGATGATATCGTTGAGGAGAGAAAAATCAACTTTTAGAGAAGATTTTGGTCTATGAGAACCGATAGGAACAATTTTCCCATCAATAGATGTATTTGAGAAGACAAGCATTCATCTCAGATAATATCTCATCGGAAGAGGTAGGGAATTCAGACCGTCTCTCCGAATGGAGATTGAAGAATCGAGCAAAAGATTCTTCATAAAAACCAACATGTTCTTCAAAAAAAATTTCCATGACAAGCCTATTGTCGTAGAACCTTCTGTATTTAAAGAATTAACGAACTTCAGATTCGTGCATTACGACAGGAGCCCCAAGAAACTTTTCAAGACCAAAGCTTTAAGAGATCCGAACATAGTGACCATTTCAGGAATGAACAAGGTGGAAACATAATCTATGTCCACTTGAAGAGTGGATGGAGCGACATAATCCATTTCGATGAACTATTTGAGAACTGGGGGTTTAGATTTCTTAGAAACACAAGAAGATTTCTAAGAGAGAGAATGCGAAGATGCACATGAAAGATATTAAATCCCTTTGAATATCATCGTTACTTTTATAGAGAGAGACAATCTTATGATCATTAAAGTCATAGAGAAAATAATCTGTAATGTAGAACTTTATTCCCAAGAAACTCATCATTTAAAATATGCATCATTTAAGGATAATTATGAAAGTCTGTCATTAATGTAAGACGTGAAGTAGAGGCACATTAGAAATTTTAGTCATATTTTTAACATTAAAAGACACGTGTCTTCAAGTTATTAGATAAATGACTGTTTAGTTTTTCGTAAGAAGAGTACATAGACAAATAATATAATAGTGGATAGTTGTCCCACTAGCCTGAAGATGAGAAGTTTAAGGATATACGTAGTTAGATGTCTAATTTACTGTCCACATTCTTTGCTTCTAAATTGGATAGGCGTCTATTAGACGCGGGCGTCTAATAGCGCTTGTCTTACAGACATCTAGGCGTCTATTAAATGTGGACGTCTAATTACGCTTGAACACCACGTGTTAGACGTGTGTCTCGTTAGACATGAGCGTAATTAACTCTTATCCTTCAGACATCTAACCTGTGTAGGTTTTAAACCAAGACGTTTATCCAACTTGGAAGCACAAAGTGCTTAAGCAAATACACGTCTAATTACTCGTTTTCTTTAGACAATTGATCTATTAGATATATTGAGACCTACATCACACTCATCTGTCCAGTCAGTTTTAAACAACAGATTCACCCTCAATTTGTGCATGATTAGTTTAAATAAATTAGTCAAGATTAAGAAGTCCTAAAATATTTCTAAAGTGAGAAAACTTAGTCTCGGGTAGTGGCTTTGTGAACACGTCTACTATTTGTTGATCTGTTGGGACATATTCAAAGTAAATATTCTTCTAACTGACATTCTCTCGGATGAAATAATGTCTAATTTCAATATGCTTTGTCCGAGAGTGCATAAATGGATTGTAGGTGATTGCAATTACAATTGTGTTATCGTAGAAAACTGGAGACTCTTCTGTCTCAATTTCTTAATCCCTCAACTACTATTGAATACACAAGAGCTGAGCGTAGCAACTTCCTGCTGCAAGATATTCTGCTTCAGCTATACACATGGAAACTGATGTCTTCTTCTTATTGAACTAAGAGATATGATAATCACCAAGAAACTGACAAGTTCCGCTGGTGCTTTTTCAATCAATCTTGTACCCTGCATAATCAACATCAGAGAAAATTGTTAGGTTGAAACTAGAATCCTTCGGATACCACAGTCCTACATTTTGAGTTCTCTTTAAATATTTCAAAATTCATTTAACAGCAATATAGTGAGATTGTTTAGGATTAGCTTAGAATCTTCCATAGACGCCGACAGCAAAATGGATGCCAGACCGACTAGCAGTAAGATAGAGTAAAGAGTCGATGAGTCCTCTATATGTAGTGATGTCAACACTTTGTCCATATTCATCTTTGTCTTGCTTTCTAGACTATCTTATTGGAGTGGCTACAGCCGAGAAGCTCTCCATTCCAAACTTCTTTAACAAGTCCCCTTTTCAAGTTGACGAACTTGAAGCCCGAAGAAGAAAGTTAATTCTCCCATCATATTCATCTCGAATTTGTCCTACATCAGCTTAGAAAATTTATCACATAATTTGGGGTTAGTTGACCCAAATATGATATCATCAACATAGACGTAAACAAGAAGAATATGAGAGTCTTTAACAAATCTAAACAATGTTTTGTCAACTGAACCAATAATAAAATCATAGTCTAACAAGAATTTAGTCAAAGTATCATACCAAACTTTTGGAGCTTGTTTCAAACCATATAGAGCTTTATCATGTTTAAAAACATGATTTGGTAAAGATTGATATAGGAAACCAGGGGGTTGTTCAACATATACATCTTCATTTAATTTACCATTTAAAAATGCACTTTGTTGGGTCAAATTAATTTGACTAAGGGTCAAAGTACTTTGACTAATGGAATTTTGATGATGAGTTGGTATAAAACTTAAACTAAGCCGTCTAATTGTTTTTGGTGCAGGTTTATCGAAAACATGTTATATTAAAACTAAGTCTGAATGAGGTTCATTAGACTGATTGACTATTAGACGCATATAGTTAGACGTACAGTCTAACAGATACGTAGTTAGACGTGCAATCTAACAGATATGTAGTTAGACGTGTAGTCTAACGGATACTTAGTTAGACGTTTAGTCTAACAAATACGTAGTTAGACGTCCAATTTAAGGGATACGTAGTTAGACGTGTAGTCTAACGGATATGTAGTTAGACGTGTAGTCTAATAGACAAAGTTAGATGTGCAGTCTAATAGATACTTAGTTAGATGTGCCGTCTAACAGACGTAGTTAGACGTGCAGTGTAACGGATACGTAGTTAGACATATAGTCTAATAGACTGTATTTAGACGTGCAGTCTAATAGACGTAGTTAGACGCGTAGTCTAACGGATACGTAGTTAGACGTGTAGTCTAACAGACGTAGTTAGACGTGCAGTCTAACAAACACAGTTAGACGTGTAGTCTAAAAGATACGTAGTTAGACGTGCAGTCTAACAAACATAGTTAGACGTGCCGTCTAACAGATGAGAGTTAGACGTGCAGTCTAACAGATGAGAGTTAGACGTACAGTCTAACTCCATAAGATTAGTCTGAAGGGAAGTGTAGTTAGATGAGTCGTCTAACAAATGAGAGTTAGACGTGCAGTCTAACTCCTTCAGATTAGTTTGAAGGGAAGCGTAGTTAGACGGGCAGTCTAATAGATGAGAGTTTAGACGTGCAGTCTAACTCCATCAGATTAGTCTGAAGGGAACCATAATTAGACGTGTCATCTAATCCCATTAGACCAGGTGGTCTAATGGATCCTACTATTAGACGTGGGCGTCTAACTTCATTAGACTTGTCAGTCGAATAGAAAAACATTTAATGCCATGCTTAAGCAATTGTTTGAAGCTAACATCCGTCTACCCACGATCAACTAGCTGTATGCTACTCCTTCTCCACTTTTTAGTGTAGATCAGTACGACAGCCAGTTGCAACCAATTAACTAATACCACGTAAGAAAATATTCTTCCCACTATTTGTTTCTTGCAGGAATATCCTAGAAGAATATTTGGCGCACTACCAGATTGGTACGGCCGCGATCCTGGTGCTTAAAGTCTGATGTACCTGTGTACTATGGAGGCGTTCCAATGGAAGTTTGCCACGTATCATTATTTCGACCGTTGGTTCCTACTCTCTATTTAAAGATCTTCATGGACAACGAATAACATATCGATCTATCAGTCGCTGAACACTAAGAATACGCAAATGAACTACTGAACTTACTCACGAATTGCTTTCTTGCTTTACTGTGTGTTTATCAAAAGAGAGATAAAATCAAAGTTTTGTCTTGATGAGAGTGATATTCTTCAATATACTGTAAGTTGAACATAGTTTGTTCTGTTCAACTATGAACTAGCCGTGCAACTATATTTGATTCTAAGAAACGTATAGTGAATCCTTCCGGTGGTTGGAAGAAGGGATGACGTAGAAGAGTTTTGCTCCGAACATCTATAAACAAATTGCTGCGTCATTTACATTCTATCATCTTCTCATTCTTTGATTCTTAGCTTCAAACCTGAGCAAATGATTCCGCACTTGAATCGTTCAAGAGTTTGCAAGGGTTTGTGAATAATGGAAAGTTATTTAAATCCTTAACAAGATTTCTATCAAATCGTTTATCCGAAGCCGTCATCAATAGCCAGACCTCTGTCTCTATCGATTACGCTGATACTATCAATTGGTATCAGATCCCTATTTCGATTCTCAAGCATAAAGAACCTGAATCATGTCTATCATCAACGAGATCCATCTCCTTTCAAGAGACAACTGCGACTATTGGATGATGAGAATGAAAGCTCACTTGGATACTCTTGATTGTGATATGTGAAGCGTCATTACCAATGGTCCCATAAAAAATTCGAAGCCAAGATGTGTGTGGACTACTGAAGATAAGATGACCAACAACTTGGACAATGTGGACAAAAATATTCTGTATCAATCGATCAACATGAATATATTCTACGAGATCAAGTTTTGTTCCTCTACTAAAGAAATTTAGGAGAAGCTGATTCAGATATATGGTTGAAATACTCAAAACAAGAAGAATCTGAAGGACTAGAAAGTTTTCATGTGTGTTGAAAACAAATCCAAATGGGCCGACAACGATTGAAAGGAGTCTCCTGTTGAAAAGGATACTAAAACTGTAACATGCTTGATAGAAGACGATCAATCCAAGGTAAATGATGTTTCCCCACCAGAATTAACCAACGAAAAGTTAACTACTGCACTCAATGAAATGGCCATTGAGTACAAGAAGTTATTAGATTACTTTTATGAAATGAATGTAAAATATGAGGCTAATATTTCTTCTTCACTTAAAACTTCTGAATCAAATGTTTTTGAAAAGAAAATGGTAGAAATCTCATCCGAGAATGAGATGCTCAAAGAAGAGATTCAAACTCTTTCTTCTGAAAACAAAAGGTTAAACTATATTGTTAGTGCTTGGACGAGGTCTGGAGAGGCTGTCAAATATCAGATTAGTTTGTTGAAACCTGCTAAATCTAGATCCGGGTTAGGATTTGATGGCAATGACCCAAACCAGTCCTGCAAAAAGTCAAACTCAGCAACTGACAAGCTTAAGCCAATAAGATTTGTCAAAGAGAGTTTAACTGACAGTGAATCTGATCCAATTCAAGAAGAATTGGGTTTGAAGAATGAAATAACTTATGTTCCGCCGACTGTTAGCTGGCTGAAAAATAAGTTAGAAGCAGCCAACAAGTCTGGCAATCTAAAACTTGGCAAGAAGTCAATGATTTCTAAAAGAAAATCATCTTCAAAGACTAAGAGATCAGTGGCTAGCAGGAAGGCGTCTGCTATGTCAAAACCATACACATTAATCACAACACAAAATGGAAAATCCATCAGAATAACTCAAATATAGATTCCTAATGGATTGATTGACCGAGGACCCAATTGAATGTGGGTTCCAAAAGATTGTAAATATTATTTTGTGTAGGTACAAGTGAACGATGGTCTCGAGGAATCTGTATGGTATCTTTATAAAGGATGTTCCAGGCATATGATAGGAAACAGACGATTTCTCACTGATATAACATATTGTTCTGGACCTAAGATCACTTTTGGTGACAACAAGAAGGGTAAGACCATGGGTAAGGGTAAGATTATCCATGGTAATCTAACAATTAATGACGTGTTACTTTTTGACAATCTGTGCTATAACGTGATTAGTATTAGTCAATTATAAGATAATGGTCTATCAGTTGATTTTCAAACTCATGCATGCCTAGTTAAGGATCAACATGGTAATACTTTATTAACCGATAGTAGAGTAGGAAACTCATATAAAAGCAATTGGCAAAAAGAAACATTTGATCCTATGTGCATGATTGCCAAGAATGACCAGAAATGGTTATGGCATAAAAGGTTAAACCATCTGAATTTTAAAAACCATTAACAACATTTGTTCAAACAATTTAGTTATTGGATTACCTAAATTACAGTTTTCTAAGGACAAGGTATGTTTTTTTCTTGACAATTAGGCAAACAGGGCAGATCATCGTTAAAAAGTAAAGGGAAATCTCAATCCAGATATTGCTTAGAACTGTTACACATGGATCTGTTTGGTCCAATTCTTGTAAAGAGCTTAGGAGGAATGAGTTCGCCCTAATTGTTATTGATGATTTCTCACGATTCACATGGGTAGCATTTTTACCATCAAAGGATAAAATTGCTGAAAATTTGATTAGAATCTTTAAAAGAATTTAAAATAAAAAATCTTTGAATATTGCTTGCATTAGAAGTGTTCAGGGAACTAAGTTCACAAACAGATACCTTTCTTCTTATCTCGAGGAGTTTGGGATTAAGCACGAGTTGTCTAGTGCCAGAACTTCACAGCAGAATGGCATTACTAAGAGAAGAGTGAGGACTCTGAAGGAAGCAGCGAGATCTATACTAGCTAAATCAGACGTACCTCAAAGGTTTTGGGCAGAAGCCATAAGCACAACTTGTTACACACAAAATCGGTCAATTATTAACAAACGTTTTGATAAAATACCCTATGAACTGTATTACGGAAGAATTCCTATAGTTTCATACTTTAAAGTATTCGGGTGTAAATGTTTTATCCATAACAATGGAAAAGTTTACTTGACCCCTTTTGATGTTAAAGCAGATGCTGGATTCATTATGGGATATTCCTCAATAAGCAAGACTTACAGCAGAACACAAACTGTTGAGGAATCCCTTCATGTCGTCTTTGATGAGCATGTTGAGAGTAACTCCATTGATCCCATTGACCTTGCTAATAGATTAGAAGTGACGAGTCATGAGTCTGTAGGTGAGGATGAAGCTATGGATAAACGAATTTCATTGTCTGACCCTGTGGCTGATCCGGTTGAAATCCAACTAGACGTACAAACTCCTATTCAACAAACTGTTGAGAGTACGGACGTCGCGGTGTCACCTGTTCAGATGACCAATCTCTTTGGATCTTTACCAAGTCCGAACGATTGTCGACCACCAGATCCGCTGGTCTGCAATATTCACCCTGGCCCACAAGCACAAATCCTCGGCGCGAAATATAATCCCAAGGTATTCCAAAGACTCAAATTTTGTAAATCAAGAAGGTGGTAAGACCCTTGCAGAATTCCCGAACAAGAATCATCCACCAAAATTGATCATCGGAAATCCTTTCTCTCCTCGAAGGACAATACGTCAATTGATGAATGAAATGGCCAATTCTGCCTTTATTTCTCAAATTGAACCAAAGAAAATTGGTGAAGCAGTGGTTGCTCCAGATTGGATCAATGCTATGTAGGAGGAGTTAAACCAATTTGTGAGAAATAAAGTGTGGCATCTAACTCCTACACCGACTGATCAGTCAGTCGTCGTAATAAGATGGGTCTTTAGAAACAAACTTAGTGAAGATGGTTTAATTATTAGAAAAAAAAAGTTCGTTTAGTTGCTCAAGGATACAGACAAGAGGAAGGTATCGACTTTGATGAGTCTTTTGCTCCTGTAGAAAGACTTGAGGCAATTAGAATCTTCCTGTCGTATTCATCATTTAAGAATTTTAAAGTTTTTCAAATGGATGTGAAAAGTGCATTTTTAAATGGTAAATTAAATGAAGATGTTTATGTGGAGAAAACTCCTGGTTTTGTAGATCATACTTCACCGAATCATGTTTTTAAACTTGACAAAACTTTATATGGTTTGAAACAAGCTCATAGAGCTTGGTATGACATTTTGACTAAATTTCTGTTTGATCATGATTTTGTTATTGGATCTGTTGATAAAACATTGTTTAGATTCACTAAAGACTCTCACATTTTGCTTGTTCAAATATATGTTGATGATATTATATTTGGATCAACTAACTCCAAATTGTGTGAGAAATTTTCCAAGATGATGCAGGACAGATTTGAAATGAGCATGATTGGAGAATTAACTTTCTTCATTGGTCTTCAAGTTCGTCAGCTGGAGAAAGGAACCTTCATCAATTAGGCCAAGTATATCAAAGAGTTACTAAAGAAGTTTGGGATGGAGAACTGCCCTGCTGCAGCCACTCTAATGAGATCCTCTAGTAAATTGGACAAAGATGATGGTGATCAAAGTGTAGATGTCACAACCTATAGAGGTCTTATTGGGTCATTGCTCTATGTTACTACCAGTAGACCAAATATCCAATTTGTTGTTGGTGTCTGTAGAAGGATCCATGCTAATCCTAAACTCTGTCACTTTACTTCTGCTAAACGCATTCTGAAATATTTAAAGGGAACTCAAAATGTGGGACTATGGTATCCGAAAGATTCTAGTTTCAATTTAACTAGTCTTTCAGATGTAGACTATGCAGGGTACAAAATTTGTAGAAAGAGCACAAGTGGAACTTGCCTGTTCTTTGGAGATCGTCTTATCTCTTGGTTCAGTAAGAAGTAGACGTCTGTTTCCACATCTACAACTGAAGTAGAGTACCTTGCAGCTGGTAATTGTTGCTCTCAGCTCTTGTGGGTTCAACAACAACTTAGGGACTATGGGATTGAGGCTGAAGAATCTTCAATTTTCTGTGACAATACTAGTGCTATCGCAATCACCTAAAATATTGTTATGCACTCTCGGACAAAGCACATCAAAATCAGGCACCACTTCATCCGAGAGCATATTAATCAGAACAGATTCATCTTGAATACATCCCAACAGATCAACAAACTGCAAACATCTTTACGAAGCCTCTACCCGAAGCTAAGTTTTCTCAATTTAGAAATATTTTAGGACTTGTTGATCTTGATTGATGCTATTATGTGTATAAACTGAGCGGAAACATGTTGTTCAAAACGTAAATGGACAGACAAGAAGACAGAGGTCTCAATACGTCCAATGGACCAGAAGTTTAAGAAGCATAACTACTTAGACTTGCGTCTACTAAAGTAGTCTTTATCTTCTTCTGGGAACTCATGTCTTGGTTAATTAACCTGCGCGGTTAGACGTATACGTCTAATAGACGTTAGACGTTTATAAGACAAGACTGATTAGACGTTAACGTCTAATTGATGGATTTCCCAATTAGAAGTGAAAAATGTGGAAAGTAATTTAAACGTTTAACTACTTGTGTACTTAGACTTTTCATCTTCTGGCTATCGGGACAGTTGTCTTCTATCATTGTATCTGTCTAAGTACTTTCTCCCGCCAAAAATAAATCAATCACTTCTCAAATAAATTGAAGACAGGTGTCTCTCAATTTGTCAAAAGTGACTAAAATTTCTAATAACTCTCTTCTATACGTTTAATATTAACTATTCAGTTTTATGATTAATATTAATTGATAGTTGTTTCCCTTGGGAATAGGTTTCTTAAATTTTTGACGGTTGGTATAATCATTAAATATTAAATGTTACACGTTAGCTCTATGATATTTAATGAATGGTGTCACTCAAATGGTTGAGTACTCCTAAATCCTTGATTCTCTCTCTAGAATTCGAATCGTCAAGATCTTGTGCCCATCTTGCTAAAATGTCTCCCTTCTCTCTGAAATCCCTGCAAGTAGACTTCAAATATGATTCCTTGAAATGGTTCAAATGTTTGAATCATTGAAAGCTTCTAGGCTGAAAAAGTTTCTTCGTCCTCACTACATCTACCACGAACAAGTTGTTCATGAATTCTTTGAATCTGCTACTTTCCATCACAATAAGTACATTCGTGCGACTGTACTTGGCAAAAGTATTTGCTTCTCTGAAGAAACATTCTGCCTGTTCTTCAGACTCCTAACGGAAGGAATCCATGAGTTTCCTTCTTTCTCAAATGAAATTTTGTCTGAAATGACGCATGTCTTTTCAGATGAAATCTTCGAAGGGGAAATCCTTCTTGTTGAGCTTCACGGGAAGAACAACTGTCTGAATGTTGAGTATGCTCTAATCAACGACATAATCTCCAAATCCCTCCTTGAAAAAGGCTCCTCCTACATCTACTGTACGAAAGTCTTTGAATAATGGTGGCCATCATAAGGGGTGTAGCAGTCAACTAGTCGAAATTCCTTTTCAACAATATGGTTAGAATGATTTCTTCTCGAAAGAAGATCTCTGGTTATGATGTTCCTCTTTGTGCATTCTTGTGCTATCTCCTCACTAAACCCGGTCATGGGTTTCATGCCAACTCTTCTAAAATCTTGAACAACCAGAAGGTTGTTGACTATGTTCTTAGGGTAAATAGGCTCAGGTCAAAGAATCGAAAAAGGGAGGTCTACAACTCTGCTCTAACCTCAGCCCTAGAGTAACCTATAGATTCCCTTCCCATATGATGTTAAAAAGGGTGAAGAAAGAAAGGAAGAAAGGGAAAAAGATTAGCCTTAGACTTAGGGGGAAGGAAGAATCTTTTGATATTGTTTTGATATTTAAGGGTTGTTGTTTTTGAAAAAGGTGTTTTTATATTTTCTTTTGAAAAATATTCCTGACATTTCAAGTTAAGTTATGTGTTTATCTGATTATGGCATATGATGACTAATGGAATTTTGATGATGAGTTGGTATAAAACTTAACCTAAGTCATCTAATTGTTTTTGGTGCAGGTGTATCGAAAACATGTTATATTAAAACTAAGTCTGAATAAGGTTCATTAGACTGATTGGCTATTAGACGCATATAGTTAGACGTACAGTCTAACATATACGTAGTTAGACGTGTAGTCTAACAGATACGTAGTTAGACGTGCCATGTAACGGATACGTAGTTAGACGTTCCATGTAACGGATACGTTGTTAGACGTGCCGTCTAATGAATACGTAGTTAGACATACCGTCTAACAGATACGTAGTTAGACATGTAGTCTAATAGACGTAGTTATACGTGCTGTAACAGATACGTAGTTAAACGTGTAGTCTAACACACGTAGTTAGACGTACAGTCTAACATATACGTAGTTAGACGTGCAGTCTAACAGACGTAGTTAGACGTACAATCTAACAGACGTAGTTAGACGTGCAGTCTAACGGATACGTAATTAGACGTGTAGTCTAACGAATACGTAGTTAGACGTACATTCTAACAGACGTAGTTAGACATGCAGTCTAAAAGACGCAGTTAGACGTGTAGTCTAACAGATACGTAGTTAGACGTGCAGTCTAACAGACGTAGTTAGACGTGCCATCTAACAGATTAGAGTTACACGTGCAGTCTAATAGATAAGAGTTAGACGTATAGTCTAACTCCTTCAGATCATTCTGAAGGGAAGTGTAGTTAGACGTGTCGTCTAACAGATGAGAGTTAGACGTGCAGTCTAACTCCTTCAGATTTGTCTGAAGGGAAGCGTAGTTAGATGTGAATTCTAATAGATGATAGTTAGACGTGCAGTCTAACTCCTTCAGATTAGTCTGAAGGGAACCGTAAATAGACGTGTCGTCAAATCCCATTAGACTAGGTGGTCTAATGGATCTTGCTATTAGACGTGGGCGTCTATCTTCATTAGACTTGTCAGTTTAATTGAAAAACGTCTAATGCCATGCATAAGCAGTTGCTTGAAGCTAGCATCTGTCTACCCACGATCAACTAACTGTATGCTACTCCTACTCCACTTTTCAATGTAGATCAGTACGACAGCCAATTGCAACCAATTAACTAATGCCACGTCAGCAAATATTATACCCACTAATTGTTTCTTACAGGAATATCCTAAAAGAATATTTGGCGCACTACCAGATTAGTTCGGCCACGATTCTAGTGCTTAGAGTCTGTTGTACCTGTGTACTATGGAGGCGTTCCAATGGAAGTTCGCACCGTGTCATTATAGAAGATTCGACCGTTGGTTCTTGCTCTCTATTTAAATATCTTAAAGGACAACGGATAATATATCGATCTATCAGTCCCTAAACACTAAGAATACGCAAACGAACTACTGAACTTACTCACGAATTTCTTTCTTTCTTTATTGTGTGTTTATCAAGAGAGAGATAGAATGAAAGTATTGTCTAGCTGAGTGATATTCTTCAATATACTATAATTTGAACAAAGTATGTTTTGTTCAACAGTGAACTATCCGTGCAACTGTGTTTGATTCTAAGAAACGTATAGTGAATCCCTCCGGTGGTTGGAAGAAGGGGTGACGTAGGAGAGTTTTGCTCTGAACATCCATAAACAAACTGTTGTGTCATTTACATTCTGTCATCTTCTCATTCTTTAGTTCGTAGCTTCAAACATGAGCAAACGTTTCCGCACTTGAATCGTTCAAGAGTTTGCAAGGATTTGTGAAGAATAGAAAGTGATTTAAATTCCTAATAGGATTTCTATCAAATTGTTTATCCGAAGCCGCCATCAATAGTCAGACCCATGTCACTATCGATTACGCCGATCCTATCACACTTTTTACATCCATTTGAAAAACATTGAAGTTCTTAAAAGATGAACAAGCTAGGAAGATTCTGATTGCCTCAAGTCTAGCTACAAGTGCAAATGACTCCTTAAAGTTAATTCTTTCCTCCTGTCTATCTCCTTGAGCAACCAACTGGGCATTGTTTCTCACAACTAAGCCATCTTCACTGAATTTGTTTCGAAAAACCCATCTTGTTCCAATGATCGATTGATCAGTCGGTCTTGGAGTTAGTTGCCACACTTTATTTTTTATAAATTGGTTTAACTCCTCTTGCATGGCATTGATCTAATCTGGATCAAGAACAACTTCCCAATTTTCTTAGGCTCAATTTGAGAAATAAAAGCGGAGTTAGCCATTTCATCCAATAATTGATGTCGTGTCCTACGAGGAGAATTATGATTACCAATTATCAATTCTGGTGGATTATTTCTATTCCATCTGATGTTTGATCATAAGGGGTTAGACATCGGATTAGATGGCTCTGCGACGTCCGAATTGTCAACAGCCTATTAAACAGAAGTTTGGACGTCTGGTTGATTTTCAACCGTATCAAACACTTGATCAAACGAATAAATCCTTTTGACCGGAGCTTCATCTACACTATCAGATTCAAGACTTGTTGATTCTAATCTGATAGCAAAGTCAATGGGATCGATAGAATTGTTTTCAACAGATTTATCATAAACAACATGGAAGAATTCCTCAACAGATTGTGTTTGATTATTGTACACTCTGAAAGCCTTACTGACTGAGGAGTAACGTAACATGATTTTAGAATCTACTTTATCATCAAAAGCGGTCAAATATTCTTTCCCGTTGTTATGAATGAAATACTTACACCCAAATACAAGAAAGTACAAAACTGTGGGAATTCTTCCATAGAAAAGTTCATAAGGTGTTTTGTCAAAGCGTTTATTAATTATTGACCGGTTTTGTGTATAACATGATGTGTTTATGGCTAATGCCCAGAACTTCTGAGGAATGCCTGAGTTAGCAAGCATATAGTTCACTGCTTCCTTTAGTGTCCTAACTCTTCTCTCAGTTATACCATTTTACTATGGATTTCTGGTACTAGACAAATCGTGTCTAATACCAGACTCCTCGAGATAGGAAGTTAGGCGTCTATTGGTGAACTCGGTTCCCCGATCACTTCTAATTAAGTAACGCTTAAAGATTTTTTATTTTGAAGTCTTCTAAGGATCAATCAAATTCTCAGCCGTCTGATCCTTAGATTGCAAAAATATAACCAATTTGAATCGTGAAATATCATCAATAATGACTAGGGTGAATCTCATTCCTCCCAAGCTCTTTACATGAATTGGACCGAAAAGATCCATGTGTAAAAGTTCCAAGCACCGGTTGGACTGAGATTTCCCTTTTCTTTTGAACGATGATTTTCTCTACTTGCCTAACTGGCAAGCAGGACAAACCTTGTCCTTTAAAAACTTTAAGTTAGGTAAGCCAAAAACCAAATTATGAGAACACATATAGTTAATGGTCTTAAAATTAAGATGATTTAATCTCTTATCCCATAGATCATTTTTTGAAATCATGCATATGGGATTAAATATCTTATTTTTCCAGTTCATTTTGTAAGAGTTTCCTACCTTACTTCCGATCAACAGAGTGTTACCCTATTGATCCTTAACTAGGCATGCATGAGTTTGAAAATCAACAAAAAATCCATTATCACGTAATTGACTAATGTTGATCATGATATAACATATGTTTTCAACAAGTAGTATGTTGTTGATGGTTAGATTACGATGGATAATCTTACTCTTACCCATGGTCTTACCCTTGTTATTATCACCAAACGTGATCTTAGGACCTGAGCAGTCTGTTATTCAGTTAGAAGTCATCTATCTCCAGTCGTGTATCTGGAGCATCCTCTGTCCAGATAACAAACTGAATCCTCCAGGCAGTTAATTTGATGTACATACACAAAAATATATTTACAATCTTTTGGTACCCACATTCACATGGGTCCTCGGTCAATCAGTCCCTTAGGAGTTCATATTGAGTTATCTTTATGGATTTCCATTTTTGTGATGTGATAAGTGTGTATGATTTAGGCTTATCAGACGTCTTCCTGCTAGCAACGGAACTCTTAACCTTAGAGGATGGTTTTTCATTAAAACTCCTTGACTTCTTGTTAGGTTTTAGTTTTCTAAACATGCTAGTTGTTTTCTTCCTAGGTTTCAGTCATCTTACAGTTGGTGGAACATAAGTAATCTCATCCTTTAAGGTTAGATCCTCACAGTTTGGATTAGTTCCTTTATCAGTTAAACTCCCTTTGACAAAGTTTATTGGCTTAAGCTTGTCTATTGCTGTGTTTGACTTCTTACATGACTTGTCTGAGTCATCACTGTAAAATCCTAAACCGGATTTGCATTCGGCATGCCTCAGCATATAAATTTTCTGTCTAATAACGTCTCTAGACATTGTCCATGAATTGACTATATATGTTAAACATTGATTTTCAGATGAAAGAGTTTGAATCTTTTCCTTGAGCGTCTCATTCTCAGATGAGAGCTTATCTACTTTGTTTTCAGAAATATTTGGTTCAAAAACTTGAGATGAAACAGAGTTATTGGTTTCATATTTTGATTTCATTTCATTAAATGAGTTTGATAACTTCTTGTACTGAATAACCATATCATTGAGTGCAGTAGCTAAATCATCTCTAGTAAAATCTTTTGAGGAGAAGTTGAATACCTTTGATTGGTCGTCTGCCATCAAGTATGTGATGGCTTTGTTTTTGCTATCTCTAGGTGAGTCATCTAAATCGCTATCAGCCCACTTTGACTTGCGTTCAATGCTCATAAGAACCTTATGCTCTTTTTAGTTCTCCTTTTTTTGATCGTTATAGTCATATATTTGAATCAGCTTCTCCCAAATTTCTTTAGCGGAGGAGCATGACTTGATCTTACTGAATATGTTCATGTCGATCGACTTGTACAAGATATCCTTGGAGACGTTGTCCAAGTTGTTCATCATCTTATCTTCATTCGTCCAATTATATCTTGTCTTCTCAATCTTTATAGGACTAACAGTGATGACATCCCACATGTCGCAATCGAGAGCTGCCAAATGCGCTTGTATTTTAATCATCTAATAATCATAGTTTTCATTTGAAAACAAAGGAATGTGGTAGACAACATACATGATTCAAGTTCTTATTGGTGCTTGATAATAGAAAACGAGGCTCTAATATTAATTGATAGGATCGGTACTAACAATAGAGACTAGGGTCTGACTATTGTTAACAACTTATGATAAACGATTCAATAGCAATTCTGTGAGGGATTACTATCTGTTTCTGTTCTTCACAAATCCTTGGAACTCTTGAAACGGATTCAAGTGCAGAAGTGCTCGTCGGATTTGAAGCTTTGAACCAATGGAAGATGAAAGACGGAAAGTAAAGAACAAATGGAGTTTTTTATGGATGTTCGGAGAAAACCTTCCTACGTCATCCCTTCTTCCACAACTAGAAGGATATCTACTAAATACTTTGAATCAAATACAACTTACTTAGCTATCTAACTCTCTGTTGAACCGAACAACCTCTGTTCAACTTACAATATTCTCAACAATATTCTCAACAATATTCTCACAGCTAGATAGTAAGTGAATCTTTCTCTCTTAAACTTGAAGAATGTAAGAAATTAGTAAGTGCAAGAGTAAACTTATGAGTCAGTTGTTTTGTAATCCGGTGATTCGTACGTTGTCCTTGAGCATCTATTTATAGTAGGACACCAACGGTCGAATCTTCTTCATGGACACGTGACAAGTGTCCGTTGGAAGGCCTCCCATAGTACCAGAAATCAACAGACTCAAAGCAATTAGATTGTGGTAGTAACGAACTGTTAGTGTGCCGAATATTCTCCTGATATTGTCTTATACTGGAAAAACCATTGGAAGGACATTTGTGTACGTGGTGTTCGTTCATTTAATACAATTAGTTGGCTTGTCAAACTGCACATAAGAGAGTGGAGCAAGAGTAGCAGATAGTTAGTTGATCATGGTTAGACGTATGCTTTCTTCAGACAACTTCTAAAGTAGCGCATTAGACATGCTCCATTAGACCAAGTCTAAGGGAGTTAGACGTCGTCGACTAACTACGCCTCCCATTAGCCCAAGTCTAATGGAGTTAGACGACTTTGTATAATTATGCATCGCATTAGACCAAGTCTAATGGAGTTAGACGTCATCGTCTAACTAAGTATCACATTAGATAAAGTCTAATGGAGTTAGACGTCCTCGTCTAAATACGCATCCCATTAGACCAAACCTAATGGAGTTAGACGTCCTCGTCTAACTACATATCCCATTAGACCAAGTCTAATGGAGTTAGACTACCACGTCTAACTTTGCATCTCATTAGACCAAGTCTAATGGAGTTAGGCTACCACATATAACTTCGCATCCCATTAGACCAAGTCTAATGGAGTTAGATTACCATGTCTAACTTCGCATCCCATTAGACCAAGTCTAATGGAGTTAAACTACCACGTCTAACTTCGCATCCCATTAAACCAAGGTCTAACTTCGCATCCCATTAGATCAAGTCTAATGGAGTTAGACTATCACGTTTAAATTCGTCCAATTAGCCTGCTTAGACCACGTCTAAGTTAGCATAGTCTAATTCACCTTCACAAACCCAAATAGACAACTTAGCGTTATTCATAACTATGTTTTAATCACAAATCATCAAAATAAGGTCCACATAGAATAATTCTTTAGTTTAGTTAAAATAATTTGACCCAACCAAATATATTATATTGTTGAAAATAATATTTTTGACTATCCTTACATTTTGGGATTTTTTTTAAAATTACTTAGAGGCTCCAATTGAAGAAACAAGGTTATTTGGAGTAAAAGGAACCAAACAAGCCCTAAGGAATTTTCCAAAAAGTCCAAAACTGGACAAAATAAAGTTTAAGAGTCGAATTGGACGTGAGCAATCGTCCAATGATCAAATTGATTCGGATTTATTGAAAATAATTAGAATATAGAATTTTGAGGTCTAAATTACACAAGGCAATAAGTTGGAGGGCCAATTCAATTTAGAATGAAAGAATTAATTTTAAATTAATGTTTCCATGCATATTTATAGATTTGAAAAGTTCAAGGACCAAATTGAACGCGCCTTGGAACATTGAGGAATCAGAAAAGAATCTCGAAGAAAGTTGAAAAAATTTTCGTCGTCTTCCCCGCGTATGATGATACTCTCCGATTCCAACCATCGTGGATGCTCTAAGCGTGAAGATAAGAAGGATGAAGAAAAAGAGCTTAAGGCTCTTATGGTAGGAGACGGGAAGAATAGACGAAACCACCGTGATTATTACTTCTTATCCAGTGATAGTGATGAAGAAGAAGTGGCTTGCTTCATGGAAAGAGAAAATGAAGAAGAGACTTAGGAAACTGAGGTATTTGACTTTTCTTCTGAAAAGTTTTCAAAGGAACAACTGGTAGCTGCACTAGATGACATGGTCATAGAGTACATAAAGCTAACAGAATTTATAAATGAAACAAAATCGTCACCTAAAGTGTCTCAACCGATCTTATCTCAAACTGAATATTCAAATGTTTTTGAAAAGAAGGTAGTAGAGATCTTATCCGAGAATGAGATACTCAAGGAACATATCCAAACACTTTCATCTTAAAATAAAAGGTTAAACTATGTTGTTAGTGCTTGGACAAGGTCTGGGGAAGATGTCAAATATCAGATCAGCATGTTAAAACCTATTGGATCTAGATCCAGTTTAGGATTTGATGGCGATGACCTAAACCGGTCTTGCAAAAAGTTAAACTCATCAACTAACAAGCTTAAGAAAATAAGCTTTGTTAAAGGAGTTTAACTAGTATTGAATCTGACCACATTCATGAAGAAGTAACCTTTAAGAATGAAATAATTTATGTTTCACCGACTGTCAGTTGGCTAAAAAATAAGTTAGAAGCAGCTAACAAGTCTGGAAATCTAAAACCTGACTCTAAGTCAAGGAGTTTTAAAAGAAAGTCATCTTCAAAAGCTAAGGGATTAGTGGCTAGCAGGAAGGCATCTGCTAAGTCAAAATCATACGTATTAATCACAACACAAAATGGGAAATACATTAGAATATCTCAAATATGGATTCTAAGGGACTAATTGATTGAGAACCCAATTGAATTTGTGTACCAAAGTTTGTAAATAGTTTATTGTTTAGGTGATGCAGGTAGACTGCAGGAAGAAAGCATGGAGAATACTCTTTTCAGTATACATCTTAGAACATGAACAATGGCCTTTGCCATTCCAGAGGACTAAGTGTTTTTATGTGTTAAAAATATTTTTGGTCCTAACGATCTTAAAACATTTGTTTATTCATTTTGTACATGAAAAAAATGAGAGGGAAAAGTTATTTTGAAAATAAAGATACACTCAAATGAAATGCCTTAATTGGTCTATTAGACAAGGTCGTTTAAAGGAAAAAGCGTGTACTTAGACGTATTTTTGCTCACACTCTATGCATCTAATTTTGTGTGTCTTAGTTAATAACCTACACAGTTAGACGTACACGTCTAATAGACGTTAGATGTTTTTACGTAAAGAGCAAGTGGATTCTCACGTCTAACCAAACACACATGTAATACGTGTTGTTCATGCGTAATTAGACGTCGACATCTAATAGACGTGAGACGTTTATAAGACACATGATTAGACGCTTGCGTCTAATAGACCCATACGTCTAATAGACTGTTAGATTTTATAGTTGTAGGAGTAATAAAAACGTCTAACAACGTGTGTATTAGACCGATCAAGGACAGCTGTCCCACGTGATGTGATATCTAATTTTTCCGCTCAAACATAAATACAGTCATCTCCGAATAACATGAAGACACATGTCATTCAAATTTAAGAGAGAATACTAGTATACCCTTAATATAATGATGACTCTTTGGAAAGGACGTCTAATATTAATTGATCGGTCATACCCCTAAAAAATACGACGGTTATCCTATATGACTCTTGGTAGTCTATATAAGGACAGTTTTGCATTAGATTGAAAGTATTTTCTCACTCAAGCTTTCTAAGAACCCTAGATTTCATCAATCTTCTCTCTAAAAAATCTTTGTTCTTTGTGTGTTTGTTCGTATTCTTCTGAAAATGGGAAACAAGAGAATCACACTTGGTCATTGTACTTTGTAGGTTGATTTTTCCTTTGTTTACATGTTCAATCAACAAGAGGTGGTCGAGATGTTCAAAACCCTTGAATACTCCGGTCTCGGAAAATATCTTGGTGGGCCGTTCATCTTCCATGAAAATGAAGTAAGGGAGTTTTTCAAATCGACGACGATGGTGGGCGAATCTATTGTGGCAACCGTGAATGGTACTGCAATCTCCTTCAACGAAACGTCCTATGCGGAGTTCTTTGTACTTCCGTCGGAGGGGCATACTTTCAACTTGGATCTGCCACCAGAGGTCACGGAAGAAATGAAGAAGGTTTTCTCAGCCTACGGATCGGTGATTCGACTCAACGGAAGTAAGAAGGCTCTCAAACCACAATTTATTTTTCTGAATGACGTTGTGGCTAAAGCTCTTCAGGGGAAGGCGGAGTCTTTCCATTTATAAAGTCAAGATCGATTTGACTACATGTCAGCCATTTCAAAAGGGATTCAGGTCAACTAGGCCCTAACGTTGTACCAGAATCTTTGTTTTGCAATTAATCAGGAGAACAAGGAGAGCGTAAACTTTGCTGCTCAACTAAGTCGTTTGTTGGAGCATTTGAGGGTCCCCATGGAGGATTCAGAACCGATCAACTCGACCAAGGTGTACACTGTTTTCACAGTTGCTAACACCCTCGTCAGAATGAAGAATAATAAAGAATCGTTCTCAGGAGCCTCAAGCCAACATACAGGTGGAAGGTCTGTTACCTAGTCCAAACATCCAGTGACTTCTGTCATGTCTACAGGAGCCAAACGATCCAAAACTGTTAACGAATCTGAGGCTAGTTCTACTAGCCTTAAGAGTTCTTCGAAGAAGGATTCTGGAATAGTCGATTCCAGAGTCAGGCAAGGTCTAGTCGAACTTGCAACCATCCCCATGTCTACCCTATCTCGAACTACGAGTTAGTTGCGAAAGCCATCCAAGTCCTCTATTTCGAGAGGTGAAAAATCAAAGGAACCCCGCCCGTCTAAATCGATGAAAGCGTCATCGAAGGTAACCACTCTCCAATCACTGGCCGAAGTGCCCAAATTCAATGTTCTTGAGATGGAACAAGATAAATCTAATCTTACTCCTATCGAGGAATCCGCTGCCGGGCCGACTGTTGAGCCAGTTGGTCCAAATTCTGAAAATTTTCATAGGGTTATATCTCCTGTTCGTCAACTTGATCTAGTAGCCGCTGGTGCTACAGATTTTACTCAACTAGAGAAAGGTGCAGTTCTTACCTTTACTGTTGGGGGTGAATCTGAAAAGGCTATTTCTATGATAGTCGAAATGCCTCACATTCCAAATCCTAACCCAAAAGAGTCCTTAGTGCCTGGTAAGCTTGTTCCAGACGAACCCACGCCAGGACTCTTCGTCAAACCTCTGTCTGCCCGCGAAATCATGCGTTCCACAAGACAATCCGCTGTAATCATTTTTGGGGAACCAAGACCCGCTCCAAAGCCTGTTGAGGTTATTGGAAAAGGAAAGGACGTTGTAACCAACGAAAATGAGGAAGTTTCTGAGGCAACGTGTATTGTTGACCTCATGATGAATAAGGACAAGGAAGCTGCTGCTGAAAAGATAGAGATCTTCGATACTTGGGTCCTAAACAGAATGTCGATTAAATATGGTGAGGTCGTCAAAGGCAAAGGCATAACCAGTCAATGGTTAAAGATCGTCAACAATGAGAAGAGAGTCTTGAAATGGGCCAATACTTCGGAGGTGTATGAAGCTCTTAAGAGAAAAGAGTTAGTTAAAGCAAATCTGAGAGGAAGAGCTCTCTTTCCAATTCTGCAGGCCAGAAGAGCCAATTTCAACCCTCTTGAGATGAGTGCTAAAGCTGAAGAGAAAGCCTTGAAAAGGTTGGACGAGATTATGATAGATTACATTTATGTTGTTACTAGATATGTTCATGGAGCAAGTTGCTCAGGGGCCAGTCCATTTGGAAGTTCCTAAGATGAAGATGAACTCATGGATGTTTCCGATGATCTTGTTATTGATAAAGATGAGTAGGCTGCTATTCTTCTTATACAAAAGGGAAATCTCTCAGTAGAGGCAAAACGTCTAATGGCCCAACCTGTAATGGAGAAAGCTGTGGAACCTGTTCAAACTAACATGTTTATCGAAGAAGAAGAAAATTTTCAAGAGCTTGTTCAAGCTCTTGTTGCTCAAGAAAAGGAAGTGGTTGAAGAGTCAGTTCAAGCTCTTATTTCCTTTGAAGAAGAAGTGGTGGAATCTCCTGTCATCGGAGTAGAGGCTTCTCTAGAAAAGGAGGATGATGTTGTTTAGCCTAATATAGTTCATTCTGAGGAGGAACCCTCAAAAGACGAAGAATCGGAGAAGAGTTCCTCATCTGACGGGGAACAAGTTAAAAATAGATCTTCCATTCTAAACTCGTTTCATGATTCAGGAAAACTGTCCGATATAGTTCACAAGGTTTGTGAAGTTGTTTTGAAAGAAGAAGAGGAAAAATCTGAAAGTGATTCAAAGAGGGATGAACCCGAGAAGTCAATGCAAGTTCATACCCACATCAGTCCCATTCAAACCGCTCATGCATATTCTGAAGAGATCTCATCGAACTAGGGATCATCTGTTGATGGTACAAAGCTCATGAAGTCCAAGACTTCCCTGATGGCAACTCTTCAAAAGAATGTGGCAGAAATGGGATCTAATATGGTGAAAATCATGAAGACCCAAAAAGAGGACAAGAAGGAATTCGCTGATCTTCTTAAAACCCATAAAGAAATGGAGCAGACGCTGAAGAAGAACACGTATGAGGTTCATATCGCCAACAAGACATATTCCAAATTTGAAAAGAACTTCTTCAAGCGACAATCCGAGTTGCTTGACTATGAAAGAGCAATCAATGTTGATCTTCAACGTGAGGTTATGGATGGAATAGGCTTGATTCGAGATCAGATGGTTGTGGTTCAAGGCAACATGAGAAGAGCAGATTCAAAAAGATTAGAATATGCTGATTCCATTGCAAGAAATTTTCAGGCTGAAGAAGACGCTAAGGTTGTTGCTGAGAAAGAAAATGATCTTATTTCTCAAGGTGAAGGCAATAGAGATAGAAGAGGTGATAGTGCAGCAACTGGCACCAGGTCCAAGCGAAAGCTAACCGGTGATGATAGCAAAAGCAAAATTAAAAAAGGCGGAGGTCGCAGCGGTAGTGATCGAGGACGTCGCAGCGGTAGTGATCGAGGACGTCGCAGCGGTAGTGATTGAGGAGGCCAAACTGTTGGAAATGATCATGGAGGCCAAAGTGGAGGAAGTGGTCGTGGTGAACGCTCTCTTCCTCCGTTTCAAAATCTTTTGACTGGTGAAGGGATGAGCGGTGAAGGATTCACCTATCCAATTGATCCACGTGTGAAAAGGGAATGCCAATAATCTCTCCTCTTTAAACTATCTTCTGTTAGTTTATGAATTTCGTTTACTAAACATGATTTCTGAATATTGGCTTTTGGAAAGTGTTTATGTAAGTTTGATGAACAAGTTTAACTCTTTATTTTATATGATGGGTGTTTAATTTGTTATCTATGCAAAGTTTTAACATCATCATCAAAAAGGGGGACATTGTTGGGTCAAATTATTTTGACTAATTATCAAAGTAAATTGACTAATGGAATTTTGGTGATTTGATGGGTTAAAACATAATTTAAGCCGTCTAATTGTTTTTGGTGCAGGTGTATCAAAAACAGGTTATATTAGGTTCATTAGACTGATTGACTATTAGATGCATTGAGTTAGATGTGCAGTCTAACATATACGTAGTTAGACGTGTAGTCTAATAGACGTAGTTAAACGTGTAGTCTAACAGATACGTAGTTACACGTGCAGTGTAACGGATACGTAATTAGACGTGCAGTCTAACAGACGTAGTTAGACGTACAGTCTAACAAACGTAGTTAATCGTGTAGTCTAATGGAAACGTAGTTAGATGTGTTATCTAACGGAAACGTAGTTAGACGTGCATTCTAACAGACGTAGTTAGACGTGCAGTCTAATAGACGAAGTTAGACGTATAGTCTAACAGACTTAGTTAGACGTGCAGTCTAATAGACATAGTTAGACGTGTAGTCTAACGGATACGTAGTTAGACGTGTAGTCTAACGGGTACGTAGTTAGACATGTAGTCTAACGGATACGTAATTAGATGTGCAGTCTAACAGACGTAGTTAGACGTGCAGTCTAACAGATAAGAGTTAGACGTGTAGTCTAACTCCTTCAAATTAGTCTGAAGGGATGTATAGTTAGACGTGTAGTCTAACTAATGAAAGTTAGAAATGCAGTGTAACAGATGAGAGTTAGACGTGTAGTCTAACTCCTTCAGATTAGTTTGAAGGGATGTGTTATTAGACGTATCGTCTAATCCCATTAGACCTGGTGGTCTAATGAATCATGCTATTAGACGTGGGCGTCTAATTTCATTAGACGAGGTCGTTTAAGTTAAATACGTGTAATGCCATGCTAAAAGCATTTGCTTGAAGCTACACGTGTTTGTCCACGATCAACTAGCTGTACGCTACTCCATCTCCACTTTCTAGTGAAGATCAGTACGACACCCAGTTGTAACCAATTGATTAATGCCACGTAAGCAAATATTCTTCCCACTACTTGTTTTTGCAGGAATATCCTAGAAGAATATTTGGCGCACTACCAGATTGGTACGCACACGATCCTGGTGCTCAGAGTTTGCTATTTACTATGGAGGCGTTCCAATGGAAGCTCACCACGTGTAATTATGGAAGATTCGACCGTTGGTACCTGCTCCTTATTTAAAGATCCTCAAGGATAACGGACGAATTACTAGAATTCAAGTGAACAGAACAAGAAGATAATATGCTGAATATTGAGAATCATACGCGAATATTCAAACTGTTATTTTGTTAGAACTTCTTTCTTGTTTTACTGTGTGTTTATCAAGAGAGAGTTAGAATCAAAGCATTGTTTTAGCTGAGTGATATTCTTCATCATATTTTAAGTTGAATAGAGTCTATACTGTTCAACAGTGAGGTAACCATGCAACTGTATTTGATTCAATGTAACTTATAGTGAATCCTTCCGGTGGTTGGATGAAGGGGTGACGTAGGAGAGTTTGCTCTGAACATCCATAAACAAATTGTTGTGCCTTTTTCATTTTTCCATCTTCTCATTCATGGTTCTTAGCTTCAAACCTAAGCAAATGTTTCCTCACTTGAATCGATCAAGAGATTGCAAGAGTTTGTGAAGAATCGAAAGTGATTTAAATCCCTAACAGGATTTCTATGAAATCGTTTGTACGTAGCCGCCATCAATAGCCAGACCTCCATCTCTATTGGTGTCGCTGATCCTATCAGAAGCATTCTATAAACATTGTGGCCAGTTCCTCGATAGTTTGCATGTATTCTACCTTTTATTTGTGATACCAATGTAGAGAAGAATCATTGAGGTATTGAGGGATAAGTGGAGAACTGGAAGTTCTCCAAGTTGTAATGGGGTCATTTTTGAAGTGTACATTTTGAATAGATAGACGAAATTCTTTTTCTGATGTATTTGGAAATGGCTGGTAACTTGATGCCTAGTGGAATGACTACTCTTTTAGAAGTTTTCATAGCATGCTTCTAGTCATAGTGTTCTTCAATCATTTTTCCCTTATCCATCTTGTTCAGCTGGGCTTGCATTTTCGTTTAGATGGCTTGACCTAAAGCCATTTTGCGTTCATACTCCATTGATGGTGGTTGTTCATCCACCGGGAAGGGTATCCCATGTGGTTCATTGCTATTAAGTTCATCCATGAGTGTTCCGTGTTGTGAATGTGTGGTTTGGTCAAAATTTTCTTTGGAGTCCTCGTATTAAAAAACCTCCTCACGAGTTCGAGGATTAGTAGGTCGTGGATTGATGAGAGTAAACATAACCAGGATAGGCTAATTAGAAAATTGAGAGGAAGAATGCATGTTTCGAGATGTAGTCGGTATTTTCTTATTAACTAAATAATTTGTAATCGGTGCAAGTTGTTCTGTTACAAGTTGCAAGGTTCCATTCATTTCCCTAAATTCGGTTGTAGAGACCATTTCAGGTGATGTTGTTTCCTCGGTCATCTTATGGAAGATGAAATGTCCGGTTTTCGGATCTCACTTTCTAGGGGGCATATCGGCTGTTGTAATCGTGGACTGTTACGAAGAGAAAGAGTTGAGGGTTTTCAATTGTAATACAAGTACAATGCAATGTATATGCATGTAAAATGAATATCAGGGAATGAAAATCTACTTGTGATTCAAATGGATAAACATAGAGTTGTTATACAAAACACATGTTATGTCTCTTGTTAACATTTACAAAGAGAGTCTATAGGGGAAAAATTGTTGATAGAGGTTGTAGGCTTTAAGTCATACTATAGCATGTTCCTATACTGGAAAATTCCTCCTCTTCATTCTTTATGAGATACTCATATTCTTCGAGACTGACGATCAAGTAATTCTTTCTCTCCTTTGGGATGCACATCTGGGAGGCGTTGTGCCACTACTCGAGATTTCCCATATAGACTTTGTGGTAAAATGGCATATGTATAGCGATGACATTTCCTGTGTAAGAGGCATAAATCACAACCAAATTTCTTGAATAGGTCGTGGGTTTAGTAGGAGGTGAACCATTCTAAGACCATAAGCATGATCATAGGTTTATCATGCATCATGTAAGCCATCTTTTTGATGGGATATTACGGGAGTATTTCCATGAATTTATCATCATTATCTATGAGAGGTTCAAGAATAACTTTTCTAATTCTCCGGTCTTTAAGAGTAGGAGACATGATGGCTCTAGGGAATACTGGCGGTTGGGGTCCAAGATTGTCGAGTAGCCAAATGTAGAGAACTATAGGTGAGCCTCTTCTGCTCACAATGGAGGTTAAGTATGAGTTATTTAACTCCATAAGCATCTTAACTTGAATAATACCTGAGGGATCTTTGTTTCCCCTATGCATGTGGTATGCTACCTCCAAGATTTTGTAAGATGTCTTGTCATCCACTAGAGCCATGAAGAAGTGGGCCAATAAGACCGTTAGCGTCATCATAGAGGAACCCAAGGTTAAAGGGATTAATCTATTTATGAATTCCATTTTTGTCCAGTTTTTGAAGTCAATGACTTCTTTTTGAGGATTTTCTCGGATGTCGTCTTGGTGTATCTGTATTCCTCTACTAAGAGATTTACCCTTTCCCTTCCTCATCTAAACATTTTACTAATCTAAGGAGTGAAATTTATTCACATCTGAATATTATCGCTAAATGAATGAGTGATATTATTCACATGACCTCAACCATAAATCAGAATTTTCTCCTAAGATGTTCGTCAGGTTTGTTTTCTTAATCAAAAATAAATTATAAATTGGATATTTCCAAATGTAGTGCCTACTTAATTCTTCACTCCTAATTTTATTGTTTATCATTTTAATAACTCCCGAGCCTATGGTCATTCAAATTCATATACGAATTTATTCTTTTTTAGGAAAAATGACTTAACATCATTTCATTAAAAATTCCCAAAAACGGGAAAAAAATCAAATGACTTATTGTGTTTTCCTAGACAAGCCTAGGAAACTTAAGTTCGTTACGGTCTAAAAACAAATGAATTACAAACAATCATCAAAATTACAAACAAATTTAGAATTGTGTTTATCTCACTAAAAAAAATTATCTTTGGTGACTTCCTAATATGATACATTCCAGTTTCTACAAAGGTTCCAATTATGTACATTTTTCAGGGCTCTTCTCTACATATGGATGTTCGTACTGTAATTAGTTACAATATCATCCCAGGTCTGTTCCAAACTTCTTCGATTTCTCAAGAATGCCTTCGTGTTTCATTCCAGCTAGATGTTATAAACTGTTGAGCTGAATTCGTATTTTAAAATCTTTAACTTAAACTTTGTGCCATTCACTTTCTTCACAACCACTTCCTTGATTTCTTTCCAGTCTCCCGGGAATCTGGTCATCTCCAAAACTTTTGATTTTTTTTGCAATGTTTCGAGGAAAATGAACAGTTCACAAAGAGATGATCAATTGTTTCTTCATTCTCTTCAAACAACAGACAACTTGAATCCATAATTTCCATGTACTTCTTGATGCGATCTCTCAATAAACTAATCATCTTCCAACTTTAAGTCGAACACGTTTTTCAAACGTTTAACACGTTTTTCACACGTTTAACACGTTTTTATTATTTTTAACACGTTTTCACACTTATAACACGTTTTTCACACGTTTAACACGTTTTATATATTTTTAACACATTTTCACACTTATAACACATTTTTCAAACGTTTAACACATTTTCACGTTTTGGCACGTTTAACAAGTTTTTGACATGTTTAACATGTTTTCACACTAATAACACGTTTACCACGTTTCTGTCACGTTTAACACGTTTTTGACATATTTAATACATTAACATATTTTTGATAAGTTTAACACAGTTTTCACGTTTTTGGCACATTTTTGACATTTAAATACATTTTTGATATTCTTAACACGTTTTCACACGTTTAACACGTTTTCACACATTTAACATGTTTTTCACATTTTGGTATGTTTAACATGTTTTTGACATATTTGACACGTTTTCCACATTTTTGGCATGTTTAACACATTTTTGACATGTTGAACATGTTTAACACATTTTTGGCTCTTTTAACACATTTTTAGCACATTTTTGACACGTTTGACATGTTTGAGTATGTTTAACACATTTTTCATGTTTTTTGTACGTTTTTATGTTTTTGGCACTTTCAACACGTTTTTAACATTTTAACACGTTTTTGCACATTTAACATATTTTTGACATGTTTAACATTTTTTTTGCACGTTAACACGTTTTTCACATTCTTCATGTTTTTGGCACGTTTACATGTGTTTCACGTTTTGGCACGTTTAACACGTTTTTCACATTTTGGCACGTCAGACATGTGAAAAAGATATTAAACGTGTCTGAAATGTGAGAAACATGTTAAACGTGTCAAAAACGTGTTAAAAGTGCCAAAACGTGGAATCATGGAAAATGTGTCAAAACGTGCCAAAAACGTGAAAAACATGTCAAAATGTGTTAAATGTGTCATCATCATGAAAAACGTGTCAAACATGTCAAAAATGTGTTAAACGTGTTAAACATGTCAAAACATGAAAATAGTGTCCAGCATGTCAAAATGTGTTAAACGTGCCAAAAACATGTTAAACGTGTCAAAAACGCGTTCAACGTGTCAAAAACGTGTTAAACGTGTGAAAAACGTATTAAACGTGTCGAAAATGTGAAAAACATGTCAAAACGTGTTAAACGCGTCAAAACGTGTTAAACGTGTCAAACGTGTCAAACACGTGGAAAATGTGTCAAATTGTTTGAAACGTGCCAAAAACGTGAAAAACGTGTTTATCGTGAAAAACGTGTTAAACATGCCAAAAACATGTGAAACGTGCCAAAAACGATAAAAACGTGTCAAAACGTGTCAAAAATGTGGAAGACGTGTTAAACGTGCCAAAAACGTGAAAATGTTAAACGTGTCAAAAATGTGAAAAACTTGTTAAATGTGTCAAAACGTGTTAAACGTGCAAAAAACGTGAAAAATATGTCAATGTGTTAAATGTGTCATAATCGTGAAATACGTATCAAACGTTTCAAAAATATGTTAAACGTGTTAAACGTGTTAAACATGTCAAAATATGAAAATAGTGTCCAAAATGTCAAAATGTGTTAAATGTGCCAAAAACATGTTAAACGTGTTAAACGTGTGAAAACGTATTAAACGTGTCAAAAACGTGAAAAATATGTCAAAATGTGTTAAACGTGTTAAAACGTGTCAAAACGTGGAAAACGTGTCAACACATGTTAAATGTGCCAAAAACGTGAAAAAATGTTAAACCGCGAGAAGGATATTCACTAAGGAATACAAACAATCCGATCGAGACATATTTCCTACTCGATAACACCCGTACAATTTTAACCGAAATTGTAGAATACACTTCAAATAAGCGTTTTAAGCTTTCTAGAGATAGAACACAATATGTGAAAATTCAGAACTTGTAACCCTCAAAAATCCCACGTTTACTCCTCTTCAGCTCCTTCTTTTATAGGTGAAATGTGCCAACGGTCACATTTCATTTCCTTGAATCTGATTGGTTGAGCAGAGGTTCAGTGATTCAGACCTGGCGGTCTGGTCTTTAGACCTGGCGGTCTAGTATTCCAGTATGTAGGTCAAACCGGCTAGGTTTGTCTTTTACTCAATATGGCAACTGTCGGTTGGGCAGTTGTCTGTACCTGGAAGATTGCCTCTCTGATTTATCCTGAAGTGGAAAGATCTTGTAGGACGGTCTTCTGCAGCCTGCAGACTTTCCTCAGACTTGTATGAATATGGCAATGTTCAGTCTGTTCCTTCGGTATCATTCTCAACAGATACCCAAAGTGTCTTTTTATGCTGGTCGGTTATGTATGTTAACCAGATCACTTCCGGTTTTTCCATTAGCTACTGAGTGACCGGCTGTTTAATCGATTCTGGCCTTCCGATTTAACCGATCTTGACTTTCTTGTGCGGTCATGCTTCTGGTCGGTTTAATTGCTTGACCGGTTGAGTTTCTTAACCGGTTTAGTAATTTGACCGGTTCGGTTCTTTGCCTGTTCCTGCATAGGTAGTTTGTTTGTGTTAAGTTCTATTAACCGGTCTAATTTTTTCTAACAATTTCTCCCTTTTTGATTATTTTATTTAAAATACTCAAAATCAAGTAAGAGTGCAAATATAGGCCGGTTTTGTTTTTAGGAGTTTGTTTGGCCGGATTTTTGGGAACTATCTTGGGAGAAAAATTTAAAAAACTTTATCTTTTATCTTATCAATTTCTCTCTTTTTGATTATTTTATTTAAAATATTCAAAATCATGTAGGATTGCAAATGTAGGCCAGTTTCCAAAACTAACTTTATATATATATAAAGATAACCGCAGAAAGGCAAAATACTATATATGTAGAAATCGAAGTAAACATAAGTAAAGATAGAAATGAAAGCCCCTATTTCTTCGATCTTGACGGTAGGAATTGTTCCATCAGTTCATCTGATGTTTGTCCCTTAGCCGATGTAGCCGGCCTTGAAGAGGAACCTCTTGCTCCTGAGGTGCCCGTGTGAGAAGGGAACTATTGACCGATCGTTCTGATTGGAACCCCATCTAAAACTCGGTGTCTTCTGAGTTGCGGCTGAACATCTTCTTCGAAATCATCCTCGGTTTGCAAAGCCGGATCAACAACTGTTTCAGTGACACTGGCCAATAGTCCGGTCATTTGCGCCTTATTCGAAGTCGCTTTTCTTTTACGTGTGGCCGGAATGGAAGAGGAAGGAGCCGCCTGGGACTTGTTGTGAGCCTTTTCGAAATTTGTGTATGTGTCTTGTTGAACCTTTAACCGGTTAGCATCTTCGGCTTGATTGGCCGCCATGGTTTTAGCGAGTTCCGGATTTTTGGCCGTTAATCTTCGTATATGTTCGGCGAAGTTCGCATCAGACCATGCTGCCTCCTTCTGTGTCCGGTTCTGCTCATCCAACGCATCCTGAAGTTCCTTAGCCGCCTGAGCGTTCGCCTCCTCAATCGCTTTATCGGCAACCAGCTTGGCCTCTATTAACTCTGCCACCTGTTCGGTGACCGACTTGAGATCGGCCTCAAGCTTTGTGTTCTGTTCCTCAAGGGTCGCATTCTTGTTTTCAAGAGTTATTACCCTGTCAAGTGTCGAGCCGGCCTGGGCAACTGATTGCGCTAGGTCTTCCTCGACCTTAGTCAATCTTTGACCGATTATTTCCTGAGACCGTTCCATCTCGGCTATTGTTTTTCTGACTGAGATGAGGTCGATCACCATCTTCGGAGTTATAGCCTCCAACTCCTTAGTTCGCCGAAGGTGCCTCTCGTACAGTTCATCTGAATCACCGTAGTTTGTTTCAACTGACGTGATCCGCTTGACCGCCTCGCCAAGATCATCCTTTGTTGTCTCGGCTATCTTGATTGCTTGAACCGCGGCTTTCTTAATTTTCCTCTTCCAGGGCTTAACCGCGTCGTTGACAAATTCTTCAATGAGAGTCTTGACCCTCTCTTCTGTTACGGCCGGTTCTGAATTCCCGGTTTGAACAGATGCGTGTAGGTCGGTGTGAGGGGGCTCTGTCCTATCGTCGGTTATGTTGATCGTCTGATCCGCTGGAGGAGAAGCTATTTATGTATTGATCGGGTTCTGACCGCCATCATCCCTACGTGATGGTGGGTTTGATGTATCTTGATGTTCGGGCTCTACTTCAAGCCGCGCCACTTCATCGGTCAGCTCTCTTTCCTTGACCGCAAGAAGCTCCAACACCAAGAGTTGCAGTGGAGAGTTCGGTGTTCCTGGAGCATACTTTTCTTTTAAGCGTTGAATGTGTTTCTTTTAAGGCTGTGTTGGGATCCTGAGCTTTTGTTAGGTTGATGACTTCCTCCTCTATCTCCATCAACCTTTCGAATTTCTGTCCAGCGGTTAGACCCGGTAGCATTTGTTTGTAGAATATTTGATGCCGGTGCCGGAACCACAGAGGAAATACTTCGGCCGCCTCGCGAGCTTGCTGGTGGATTTCGTCCATGATTCTACCCTAAGGCTGTCTGCACCAGTATTGGCATTTTCAAGACTGACCGATTGTTCCTCGTCCATCGGTCCCTTCCCTTTACCGAATAGATCTTCTTCGGTATTCTGTGAAGCGGTTCGGTCAGAAGTGGAGGCCGAGTCTTCCTCATTGTGCGTTTCGGACCGCGGATCAGCAGATTCGACCGATTGTTTGTTTTTCTTGCTTCCGGATTTCTCTTTTACCGGAGCTGCTTTCTTAGCACCTACCTTCTTCCTTCGGCCACCCGTAGAGCCGGAGGCCGTCCTGTTGCTCTTCCTTTCCTTGAATTTGCGGGACCTTATAATTTTGCTTGAAGAAAGAAGAACACCAGGACCGGTGTTGATGTTGTAGTGGAGCATAATTTTCCCAAGTGGGATGGCGTATCCCCATGACCGGGTGGAAGCCGGATCCACCATTTCCTTTAAGTTGTTGAAAATAACCTTGGCTCAGTTTATTTGAATGTCATTGATCAAACCGGCAAGCATCTCAATTTTCGCATTGGTGAGACTATCATAATTTCCCCCTCTCGCTTGGACCGATTTGGTGAAGATATCACATAGCGGTCTGTATTCCGGTCGAAGTGATGATTTATTCCCGGAGACTTCTATAGGAGCCGCGGTAGCCGAGAGAACCTGGCTAGCCGCCTCGAAGGTCTCTTGATCTAGATCCGCCGAAATGTTGGTTCCTTCCGATGGTAGTTGTAGGATTTCAGAGACCGACTCTTCGGTTAGTTCGAGCTGCTGACCGCCGACGGTTGCAGTTATTGTTCTTCCGGTTAAAGATGCGATTTTGAAAAAATCCTCAACCGCTTCCTAGTATAGAATGAAAGGACCGCCTAGAAAGTGTTCGAGGCGGGACTCGGAGATCCGGGATATGACTTGCTTTGCCGGAGCCGAACCATTTGCCCGGATTTCCTCAAAGTCGACCTGGAAGATATGTTTGAATAGTGCAGAGTCGCGACCCATTGTTGATGATTGAATTGAGAGACCAAGTGTTTTGAGAGAGTTTAAGAAAGTTGAGAGCTAGAGAGAGAAAGCAGATTCGCGTAAGAATGAAATAAAATGACTAAGGACCCTATTTTTAGTAGCGGTTTGGAATCCCAACCGTCGCAAACTGTCCCATCACTTTTAGGCGGGAAATTTCCCTCCAATCGCATTGAGCGGGAAACTGTGAGCGGCAAACCGAGGGCGGGAAGCCCTGGGCGGAAAACGGAGCGGGAAGCCAAATCGGGAGTTCAAAGGCGGGAAATTTCCCTCCGAAAGCTTTGAGCTGACTTTTGTTTTTGGTTATTTGAACCTTTGATGAAGCGGTTCTTCTTGAAACCGTTTATTAAGTGATGAGATTTGTTAACCGCGATGATGCGGTTTTTTGACTTCAACCGGATTTTTCAATGAAGACAAAGAGATTTATTGATATTAACCGGTTAGTTAGATGAATGTTCTGATATTGCAATTATTGACCCGGTTATCAAACTGAAATAGATATTCATTGAGATGAAGGATACAAAATAAAAGCCGATTCATTTATCGGTTTAGAATACATAGGAAACGAAATTGCAACCTATGTAATGACTATCTTGGTGAGCGTTTCCTCCACCCCATCCACGTCAAGAATGTTTGATGGGGATGCCGGTGATCCCGGTCCAAATTCTGGGCGGTATTTGAGAATGAGCCGACTTATATGAGGAGCATAACCGAGACCTTTCTTGGTCTTCACCATAGTCTTCAGATTTTGGAAAATGACCGATGACCAATTGATAGGTGTATTGCTAACAATGTAGGTCATCATGTCAAACATTCTCTTAGAGTAGCGTTGGTTCGGAGATTGACAAATGATAGATCGATTAACAATCTCATGGAGGAGTTGGATGTGGTGGGCAAGGCGGGTTTTCAAACCGTAATTTTCCACCGGTACATCGGTTCCGGAGAACATTTCGGAGTAGTCAATTGCAGCGCTTCCTACCCTTATTGGGAAGTCGGAAAACCCTTTTGTGGGTAGATTGAAAATTTGAGCAAATTCGGCTTCATCCAGCCAGAAGTTGTGATCTCTCACTGTGGAAACAATGTAGTTTCCTCTTATACAGGCACTTCTGAAGAAGTTAATGACGTCTGGAAGAAGTATGGGAACGAATTCTTCAAGAAAAGTGGGAAGACCGGTGTCAATGAGAGACTCAAACATGAGCTCCTTGGTTTCCAGGTCCCAATTTTCCATACAGGAGTCGAAATCAATGCTCAAGAAGTTTCCTAGAGTTCAGTTTGGCATGATTCAAACTTTTCTAAGAGAGAGAGAGAGTTCAAGAAATTTTATTTTGGGATGTGTTAAGTGAATTAGGGGGTGGTTCCTTATATAGATCCAAATTTGGAGGTAAAATATAAGCATTTAATGTTCAAGATCAGTTTTGTTTTATTAATGAAGAGAATATTTATGTTTTCAAAACGTATTGGGAAGAGGTTACTTTTGACCGGTTGCGGAGCTCGAGGTAGGGAATCTAGTTCAAAAGTAACTGAGTTGGTTGGATAGCAATTACTTATGTAGTTGGAAGTTAAGAGTTACTTTTCATTAATGACAGATGCTACAAGAAACCGGAAAAGTAACTGATGAAAAGTCGGAGATAACGTAAGCTAAGCGAAATGATCATAATAAAGTTGAATAGAGATACAACCGGTGCGTACAACAAAATGACCGGTTGTAAGAAGGAGTGACTTAGTATCCGTTGGAGTTGGCGCGGCCATTGTAGTTGATGTGGCGGTTACTCCTCTTCCAAGCTTTCTCAAACCGCTCATAGAATGAGTCGGTGACCTCTTTGGTGATTACCTTGGCCTAGTTTAACCCTTCGCCCGGACAGAGTTGAACTCCAAGCTCCAAAAGTAGGCAGCTTATCTGGGGAATGAGACCGGTTTGGCGAATGCCTATCATCCATATTAGGGCATCGAACAACACCCTTGACCAGTTTACCGGCGTACCCGTGGTTATGGCAGACATCATGTTAAAAACCGCAGCACAGTAAGTGTTTGTAACATCCCTATCCAGAATGCTTCGACCGATGACATCGTTGAGAAGCTGAAACTCGGCTCTCAACGATGACCTGACACCGTGGTCATTGACCGGGTGGTCAGACCGAGCAAAACTCAAGGCGATTTCGGCCTTTAATTCAGCCGGCACATTTAGATCGGTCAGCCCTTGCTTCGGTAGGTCGAAGATCTAGCAAAATCGCTTTCGGTGAAGTCGAACACAGTCCCTCCCACCTTGGACTGAATGTGAGTGTCAAAATGAGGAGTACCTCGAAAAACTCTGGTATTGTAAAAGAACTCCAGGACAGATTCCGGAAAGATGACATGTTTGTCATCTAGAAAGTGTTTGAGACCAGTGTCTTCAAGTGACTTGATCATCTTGAAGACTTCATAATGCTCAGTGCCTTGAGAAGAATCGAAATCCACTTGGAGGATGTTTGGAAACTGAGACATTTTGTCTTAGTGAGAGAATAAGTTATGTCTTGTGATTGTTATGTTTAAGGTTTGCCTAACTTATATATTAGTGGAAGGATGATCTTATTATCTAGTGTATCACAAATAATGATGTCTATTAACCATAGGATAAAGTATTTTGCATTAAATAAGCATGTCTACAGCCTAGGATGTTGGTCATAGACTTGGACCGAGAAATATATCATATCTTCACGTCTTTTGAGGTATGACCATTTTACTTTGAAAATGTAATTTTTCAGAACAGATAAGTTTAAACACAGATAATTATTCCACTTTTGTTCGGAGGCCAAATAATCCGAAATAAACTATTTCCAAACCGGTTAGTTATCAGTTGTTCGTCCCGATGCGGTTATTTGGTGCGTACACTAAGTAACCGGTCGGTTTATTCTAACTGATAGACCAGGCGGTTCTTCCATAGATACCTTGGTGAATTTGAAATCCGACAATTTAGGAGGAACTACCAGTTTTGTCTGTCCGAACCGATTTCCCTTTTTAAGCATCCTTAGGAATAATTTGATTAATATCGGTCAAACCGAGTGTGAGTCTGAATTGAGAAAACATAGCTTCCTGCAGGGGCTTTGTGAAAATATCGGCTACTTGTTGATCTATCGATACGTAATCCAGCCGGATATGCTTCAGCATGACATGTTCCCGAATGAAGTGATGCCTTATGTCAATGTGTTTGGTTCTAGAATGTAGAACCGGATTGTAGGTGATTGCTATGGCACTTGTGTTATCACAGAAAATTGGAGACTCTTCGGCTATGATACCAAAATCACTGAGTTGTTGTTGGATCCAAAGAAGTTGTGAACAGCAGCTTCCGGCTGCCAGATATTCAGCTTCTGCAGTTGATGTGACAACTGATGTTTGTGTCTTGTTGTGCCATGAAACAAGCCGATCATCTAGGAATTGGCATGTTCCGCTTGTGCTTTTTCTATCAACCTTGCAACCTGCATAGTCTGCATCTGAGTAACTTGTTAGGTTAAAAGATGAGTCCTTTGGATACCACAAGCCGACGTCAGGAGTTCCCTTTACATATTTCAAGATTCGCTTTGCGCTGTGTAGTGAGATTGTTTTGGGTTGGCTTGGAATCTTCCACACACACCGACCGCAAATAGAATATCCGGCCTACTTACTGTCAGATATAGGAGAGAACCGATAATTCCTCGGTAAGCGGTCAGGTCTACTGCTTGACCCTCATCATCTTTGTCCAATTTGACCGATGAGCTCATTGGAGTAGCAGCTGAGGAGCATGTGTCCATCCCAAATTTCTTTAATGTTCCTTAGTGTACTTGGGTTGGCTTATGAAAGTTCCTTCTTCGAGTTGCTTAACCTGAAGAGCTAGGAAGAAACTTAATTCTCCATCATACTCATTTAAAATTTGTTAGTCATCAGGGTTGAGAATTTATCACATAGCTTAGGATCGGTTGAACCGAAGATGATATCATCTACATATATTTGAACAAGTAGGATATGTTCTTTTTTCTCAAACTTAAATAATGTTTTGTCCACCGAACCGATGGTGAAGTCATGCTTTAATAAGAATGCGGTTAGCGTGTCATACCAGGCTCTAGGAGCTTGCTTTAGACCGTATAAAGCTTTGTTTAACCGGTATACATGGTTTGGTAGTTCAGCATTTTTGAAACCTGGTGGTTGTTCAACATACACTTCTTCACGTAGGTCACCATTCAAAAATGCACTTTTAACATCCATTTGTAAAACATTAAAGTTTTTGAATGCAGCAAAGGCTAGAAAAATCCTAATAGGTTCAATCCTAGCTACAGGGGAAAATGATTCTTCAAAATCAATGCCTTCTTCATGTTTGTATCCTTGTGCCACTAATCTGGCTTTGTTCCTCGTGACCAAACCATCTTCATTGAGTTTATTTCTAAATACCCATCTTGTTCCTATGACCGGTTGATCTTTCGGTCTAGGGACTAGGTACCAGACTTTGTTACTCTTAAACTGGTTTAACTCTTCTTGCATTCCCAAGATCCAATCCAGATCTGACAATGCTTCATCCACTCTTTTCGGCTCAATCTGGGATATAAAAGCGGAATTAAAGTATTCCTCCAGGATTTGACGCCTAGTTCGAACAGGTTCTGAAGGGTCACCTATAATTAGCTCAGGAGGATGATTTGTGTTCCTTTTAAGGTTCGGTTCAGGAGTGTCTATCAAATCACCGTTTACTTGATCAAGGCTAGATATATCGGTAGGCTGAACAGGGATGTCAGACCAACCGATTTCCTCGGTTTGGACCGAGGTGTCAGCTTCCTGTCGTGGGACAGCTTGATCCGGATGGGTTTCATCATTTCCCACTTGGTCATGGACAAACCGCCTGAAAACCGGAATTTCATCTTCACTATCAGAATGGATATTGTTATTTTCCAATCTGTTGTGTAGATGAAAGCATGATGCATTGTTGCTTTCAACCGATTCATCGAAAACAACATGAAGTGATTCCTCTACGGTTAAGGTTCTAGTGTTATATACTCTATATGCTTTACTAACAGCTGAATAACCTAGCATGATCCCAACATCGGATTTTACATCGAAAGCAGATAGATAGGTTTTGCCATTTATATGAATGTAGCATTTACAACCGAAAATCTTAAGATACCTGAGGTTAGGAACTCTATCAAAATATATCTCATAAGGTGTTTTGTTGTGAAACTTGTGAATCAAAGACCGGTTTTGTGTATGACATGCGGTGTTGATAGCTTCAGCCCAGATTTTCTGGGCAATGCCCGAATCGGCTATCATGGACCGTGCGGCTTCCTTGAGAGTTTGGTTTCCTCTCTCCGCCAGACCGTTCTGTTGAGCTGTCCTAGCACTAGACAACTCGTGTCTAATACCGGATTCATCAAGAAATGCATTTAGAGTGCTATTTGTAAATTCGATTCCTCTAGCACATCTAATGCTATTAATGCGTGTTGATTTTTCATTTTGCAAACGTTTAAGCAGTGTGATCAAATTTGATGCGGTTTCACGTTTGGATAGCAAAAATATTACCCATGTATACCTAGAATAATCATCAACAACTACCATAGTGTAAAGCATTCCTCCTAGGCTGACGACCCTAATCGGTCCAAATAAGTCCATGTGAAGAAGATCTAAGCATCGGTTAGATTGAATGTATCCTTTACTTTTAAAGGTTGACCTAGTTTGTTTACCCATTTGACATGCTGAACAAATCTTATCCTTATTGAACACTATGTCAGGAACTCCTTCGACTAACTTTTTACCACGAATATAATTTAAGGTTTTCATGTTTAGATGGTTTAGTTTTTTATGCCACAACTAGGTTTGATCGTTTTTAGCTATCATGCATATAAGATATTCTACTTTATTATTCCAATCTACCTTGTAGATCTTTCCTAACCTATTTCCGGTTAGTAGTGTGATACCTTGAGAATTCTTAACTAGGCATGCATCTTTAAGAAATTCTACAGTGTATCCAGCATCACACATTTGACTAATGCTCAGCAGATTAAAATGTAAGTTTTCAACTAGGAGTACATTATCAATTGTTAAGTTACCATGGACAATCTTACCCTTGCCCACAGTTCTACCTTTTGAGTTGTCACCAAAAGTGATTATTGCACCAGTTTCTATTCTGATGTCGGTTAGAAGGTTATTGTTTCCGGTCATGTGCCTGGAGCAACCGCTATCTAAGTACCATTCAGAGTTTCCTAGCGGTTTCTTTATATCCTGCAAAATGTACATATTTACAACTATTTGTTACCCACATTTACTTGGGTCCACAAGCGATTAGTCCCTTGGGTATCCAGACCTTGACAATCCGGACAGCTTTCTTGGTTAAGGTTTTGACTAGTTTTCTTGCACTCGGTTTTGAGTCTTTCTGTTTTCCTAAGAGGGCCTTATGTGGGGATGATCTTTGATCTGTCCTATGCGGTTGTGGGTTGGATTGCCTATTTTTGAATAGGTTGGCTTTCCTTTTCTCAGGGTGAAGCCATTTCTCAGAATCGGTTGGACCTACGTAGGTTAGTTTGTCTTCCGTATAATAGGCAGACAGTTCCTCTTCAGCGATTAAGGAACTTCTTATAAAACTTACAAAGGGAAGATCATCCTTTGTTAGCCTTGTTTTGTCTAAGTGTTTTTGGCTTTGGGATCTATTGTTTTTGTATCCTAGACCAAACATGCAAATAGGGTGTCTTTTATAACTACACATTTTTTTACCATTTCACTAGATCTTTTCCATGCGGCCATTCTATACTGGAGTTGGGCGTTTTCTTCCTCGGTCAACTCTTGAACTGGCTCATTGAGTTGTTCGGTTTCAGAGGATAGTTCAGGTGCTGACTCGGTTTCTAAAATAGGGGTTTCATCAGGTTGTATAATATTTGGTTCGGTCAAGGTGGGTACTATAAGGTCGGCTCTAAAATTGGGTTGCTTAGGTAATAAGGTTAATAGGTTCTTATACTCTGCTACCATATCATTCAATGCATTATATAACTCATCTTTAGTAAATTCTTCACAAGGAGAGTCAAATACCTGTTCCTTATTTGCCATGAGGCATGTGAGTTCATCATCACTATCACTGTGAGCCCATAAGCTACCTCCATCATCGTCTATCAGTACTTTCTGAACCTCACTTCCTTCACCGGTTTGTTGATAGTTATTTCGGTTATTTTGATTGTCCGGTTTTCGGTCATCCCTCCTCAGTTTTCTACATTCCCACTTGAAATGTCCCAAACAGTTACAGTTATAGCATCTTACATTAGATTTATCACCATAGTTGTAGTTGTTTGTCGGTTGGCTTCTTTTCATGCACCTCCCAAATTTATGTGCAAGCATTGCCATGACATCCTCGGTGAACTGTTCAGCGGTTCTGATCGGTGCAGGTGCAACAGGTTCTGTGGATGTGATCAATGCTCTGGTTGAGGTTGAGGCTGAGACTTCTTCTTCAGTCCTAGATCTCATTTCAAACTCATATGCCTTAAGATCTTCAAATACATCGTGTAGTTTCATCTTGCTTAGGCAGTTCGATTCCCTCATCACCATTGTCTTTATATCCCATGCACTTGGAAGAGATCTTAACGCTTTCATGATGACTTCCTTGTTGTCGTACCTTTTGCCAAGAGTTGCTAGCTCGTCTATCACACCTGTGAACCGGTCACTGTATTCTCTTATTGTTTCTCCCGGTCTCATCTTGATGTTTTCAAACTTCTGAGTAGCCACCATTATCTTATTTTCCATGGTTCTTTCATTTCCCTCATGAATCTGAATAACTGTTTCCCATGTTTCCTTTGCGGTTTTGCAATCTTTGATCTTGCAGTACGTGTTTCTGTCCACACCGTTGGATATGCGGTTTCTGGCATGGTTATCCAGAATGTTTCTTCTCCTATCTTCAGTTGTCTAGTCCTTTCTGTCTTTGTCAATGATTATCGGTCCTTCGGCTATGATGAACTACATCTCGTAATCCATGGTTATTAAGTGCAGGTGCATTCGTGCCTTCCAGTTGGTAAAGTCGTCACCTTCTAGAATTGGGGCCTATCGAAAGACATGCTCGCTTGAGTATTGAAACTAACTGCTCTGATACCAATTGTTAGGATCTAGGTCGCGGCTGGGGGACCGGGATTGGCCGGTTATCGCGTCTCACTCAAAGGGTGGTGATTAATACGATTAGAGATTAATACTGGGGTTTCAATACTACACAAACTGTCACAAACCCTTGAACCAGGTTCAAGCGCGGAAGTGGTTTGTTTCAGGTTGAAGTAGCACACTCTCAAGATAGGCAGAACCGTTTTGAATAAGACAGGTTTGGAAATTGTTGGGTCGGCTTTGGGACTTTGTGATTCGGTTGGAGCGGTATTAGTCGGTTAGTGTAGATCGGTTATAAAGTAAAGCGGACGGTAAGTAAATAACAAGACAGGTTTTTATGGATGTTCAGAGATAAAACTCATACGTCACCCCTTCCTCTCGAAACCGCGAGAAGGATATTCACTAAGGAATACAAACAATCCGATCGAGACTTATTTCCTGCTCGATAACACCCGTACAATTTTAACCTAAATTGTAGAATACACTTCAAATAAGCGCTTTAAGCTTTCTAGAGATAGAACACAATATGTGAAAATTCAGAACTTGTAACCCTCAAAAATCCCACGTTTACTCCTCTTCAGCTCCTTCTTTTATAGGTGAAATGTGCCAACGGTCACATTTCATTTCCTTGAATCTGATTGGTTGAGAAGAGGTTCAGTGATTCAGACCTGGCGGTCTGGTATTTAGACCTGGCGGTCTAGTATTCCAGTATGTAGGTCAAACCGGCAAGGTTTGTCTTTTACTCAATATGGCAACTATCGGTTGGGCAGTTGTCTGTATCTGGAAGATTACCTTTCTGATTTATCCTGAAGTGGAAAAATCTTGTAGGACGGTCTTCTACAGCCTGCAGACTTTCCTCAGACTTGTATGAATATGGCAATGGTCAGTCTGTTCCTTCGGTATCATTCTCAACAGATACCCGAAGTGTCTTTTTATGCTGGTCGATTATGTATGTTAACCAGATCATTTCCGGTTTTTCCATTAGCTACTGAGTGACCAGATGTTTAATCGATTTTGGCCTTCCGATTTAACCGATCTTGACTTTCTTGTGCAGTCATGCTTCTGGTCGGTTTAATTGCTTAACCGGTTGATTTTCTTAACCGGTTGAGTTTCTTAACCGGTTTAGTAATTTGACTGGTTCGGTTCTTTGCATGTTCCTGCATAGGTAGTTTGTTTGTGTTAAGTTCTATTAACCGGTCTAATTTTATCTAATAGTGTCAAACGTGGAAAAATGTGTCAAACGTATCAAAACGTGTTAAACGTGTTAAACATGCCAAAAATATGAAAAACGTGTTCAACTTATCAAAATGTGTTAAATGTGCCAAAAACGTGTTAAACGTGTGAAAAACGTATTAAACATGTCAAAAACGTGAAAAATGTGTTAAACATTTCAAAACATGTCAAAAACGTGAAAAATGTGGAAAATGTGTTAAACATGTCAAAAACGTGTTAAACGAATAAAAATGTGTTAAATGAGTCAAATACATATTAAATGAAAAAATAAAAATAAAATAATTTGGGTCACCCAACCCATACTCAAACCAACCCATACCCAACTCATATTAGTAAATAATACGGGTTGAATATGGTTTGGGTAATACGGGTTGGATTTACCCGTTTGCTCACCCCTACAAACGCTTGATCAATGTTTCATAAACTAGGTGTGGACCAACTTGATCCAAAGTCATTCTTGTTTGCTCTCGATGGCCCATAGGTACTTATACGTCAACATTAGCGCCTCTCCAACTATTTTCCCAAATAAAATTTCTCATTAGCGTGTCAAGTTTTTTCATTACCTTTTTCGGGAGAACGAGTTCCTGCGACCAATAACAGATGATTCTCATTAACACGCTTTTGACAAGATCAATTCTTCTAGCATATGTAAGTACTTTGTTGTCTAGCCGTAAATTGAGTTCTTTACTTTTCTCAATTAGTGTTCTGTAGTGTGAGATTTGGATCTATTTTTTCATGAGTGGTATGCCTAAGTATTTTATTGGGAAGCTTCGTTCTACGATGCCCATGATGTTATAGATGTTTGCTTTTATTTCCTCTTATATTCCTTTGTAAAATTCCAAGATCTTGTTCTCATTGATAGTCAAACTTGTAACTTCAAAAAAAAAAATTAATGCAACTCTTACATTTTGTATGGAATCTAGGTCAACATGCGCGAGAATGAACAATTCGTTAGAAAAACATAAATGGGTGATCTCCTTCTCCTCACAGAATTGGTGGAAGATGTATGGTCGATTCTTTCAAAATGTCGTAAAGACACTCTCAAAGATCGTCATGATATGACAAAAAGGTAAGATGATAGGGGATATCCCTACCTCATGTCGTTTTCACCTTTAAAGTAGCCTTCGTGGATCCCATTGACGCTAACTAAAAAAAAGAGGTAGAAACGCATTGCATGATCAATTCTATAAAAATCATGGGAAGACTCGATACGACCATAAAGTCTCGAATGGCTTCCTGTTAGGATCTAGGTCGCCGCTGGTGGACCGGGGGTTGGACCGGTTAGCGGTTCTCACTCGTAGGGTGGTGGTTAATCCGGTTAGAGATTAACACCGGGGTTTCAATACTACACAACCTGTCACAAACCCTTGAACTAGGTTCAAGCGCGGAAGAGGTTTGCTTTCAAGTTGAAGCGGTACACGTGTATGATAGGCGGAGTCGGTTTCGGATGATGGAGATTTGAAGAATGGTGGGTCGGTTTCGGTTATCTGGATATTCGGTATGGTCAGTATGGAGTTGGTTTGGAGCGGTATGGTTAAGTTAGTCGGTTATGTAACGAAGCCAGCAGAAAGTAAATAACACAACAGATTTTATGGATGTTCGGAGATAAAACTCCTACGTCACCCCTTCCTCTCGAAGCCGCGAGAAGGATATTCACTAAGGAATACAAGTACAATCCGATCGAGACTTATTTCCTGCTCGATAACACTCTTACAATTCACACTGAAATTGTAGCTCACACTTAGAATTTAGCACTTAGGCTTTCTTAGAATACCACACTGTTATCACTTGTAGTAAATGCTCTCAACGCTTCACTTGTCTCACTTAATGTCCCACTTTTTGTTGCTGCATTGTCCCGCTTTTTGTTACTGCGTTGTCCCGCTTTTTGTTACTGCGTTGTCCCGCTTTTTGTTACTGCATTTACTCTTTTTGTTACTGCATTTACTCTTCTTGAGCTACCTCCTTTTATAGGTGAAATATGCCAACGGTCATATTTCAAAGCCTTGAATCTGATTGGCTGATTAGAGGTGCAGTGATTCAGTGTCTCAGACCTGCCGGTCATCTCCTCAGACCTGACGGTCAATCTCAGACCTGGTATCCTGTTTCAGACCTGCCGGTCTGTACGGCAAACCTGCTGGGTTTGTCTTTTACTCAATGTAGGCACTGTCTGCTTGGACAGTTGTCTGTACTTTGAAGATTTCCTTTCTGGCTTATCCCGAAGTAGAAGGATCCGGTGGTACTGTCTTCTGCAGCCTGCAGGCTTTCCTCAGACTTGCATGGATATGGAAGTATTCAGTCTGCTCCTTTGGTATCATTCTCAACAGATACCCAAAGTGTCTTCTTGTACTAGTCGGCCTCTTGACTTGGCCGAATGTCTTTTGGTAGTGAAGTAACCGGACTTCTTCCGGTTGTTCTTTTGTGGATGATCGGCTGTTTGATGATTCCGGTTTTGAGCTTTGGCCGATCCTTTCTCTGTGCGGTCACGTACCGAATACTCTTGATCGGTTTGGTAGCTTGACCTGTTTGTTTTCTTCAGTTGGTTTTCTTTTGTTCATCCGGTCCGGTTCCTTGTTCCTGCATGGGAAGTTTGTTTAAGTTAGGTTTATTCGAACCGGTATGAATTTATCTAACAATTTCTCCCTTTTTGATTATTTTATTTAAAATTATCAAAATCATGTAAGTTTGCAACCGTAGGCCGGTTGTTTTGTTTGACCGATTTTTGAAAAAGACTTAGAGAATTTTTCGAAAAATTTTGAGGGAGGAGTTTTGGAAGAAGAGTCTCTATCTTTTATCTAACAATTTCTCCCTTTTTGATTATTTTATTTAAAATTATCAAAATCATGTAGAGATGTAAAATAAGGCCAGTATTCAAAAATAACTTTATATATTTATAGATAACCGGAAAAGACAAAGCATGAATACTAAGGTAAATTAGAAAAAGAAGGATAGTCCCTATTCCGAGTCCGTGAATTCATAGGCACTCTTCTTTCTCTTCGGTTGCGGTGGCGGTTGCGGTTGCGGTTGCGGTTGCCTGGAGGGTCGTGGTCTTTTAGATCGGTACCGCAGCTGTTCTTCGTCTTCGTCTTCGACTGGGTCGGCTTGCTGCGAAGAACCCGCAGTGATTGGATCAGATATTTCATTTAGCATCTCCACAATCCGAACTTTCTTAGGAGCCGGCCTTTTTCTTTTTGTTGGTGCTGAAGAGGAGGCGGCCGCCTTCTTCTTTTTCTCATTTTCTTTTGCAAATCCCGCCAGCCTTCGTGATTCCGTTTCCAGTCGTTCGGCATCCGCTACGGCCTGTCTTGCCACTTGTTCAGCATACCCTGGATATAGGATCTCGGCCCTTCTTATTCTTTCGGCCTCTACTTCGGCTTCGGTCAGCTGAGATGATCGTGGCGCCTCATTGTCTTTGCCAGCTTCGGCGTCCAGCGCATCCTGGACCCGTTTAGCCACTAGAGCATCAGCCTCTAGAGCCGCGGCATCCGCGTTTTCCTTAGCTTTCAGGATTTCGGCCATCTGCTCGGTTAGTGCTTTTACCTCGGCCATGAGAGTCTCATTTGTCTTTTCCAGCGCCGAGACCCGGTCGATTGTCGTGTCGACCCGTTCGAAATCCTTCTTTAATTCCGAAGTGATACCCTCCAGAGCTACAATATGCTGAGCACAGTTTGCTCGCTCACCGGCCTCTTCCCATAGTCCGGTGCTGAGTTCTCCTAGGCGTGCCTGATGTTGATCCACAAGCTGTTTTGTCACATCGGCGAACTGCATAGCCGATTCAAAAATTTTATCGCAACACTCCCTGAATGGTTGAAACTTGGATACTTCGTGTGCTTGAACGCGGTCATCGATCCGCTCTGAAGTGGATGCGTCAAGCTGCTGAAGTCGGTCTTCAATCTGCCCTGATATTAATGCCTTAAACTGTTGAAGCCGGTCTTCAAGCTGCCCTGATATGGACATTTCAAACTTCTTAAGTTGGTCAACAATCCGCCCCGAAACGGATGCTTCAAACTCTTGGAGCCGGTCTTCAAGTTGTTCTTTAGGAGGGACCGAGGCGGTGGCTTCCGGTGGTGGAGAGGGAATTGATTGTTCGGTGGGGTCAGGATCGGCTCTTGCACTGGAATCTATCAGTGCGGCATTCTCATTAGGAGGTTCCAATGTGACCGCATCCTCCAAGTTCGTTACCTCAACTTCTGAGATTGGTACCTCGACATCTTCTAAAATTTGTACCTCAACAGTTTTTGAAGTCGGTATCTCCACGTTTTCTTGCATCGGTGTCTCAATATCCCTCGGTGTCTCAGTGTCCTCTCTTGAAGGAGTTGGGTATTCAACTGGAAATTCTTCTATTACCGGAACAGTATAGACCGGTACTTGCTTTTGGTTGCATATTGCTTCCAGCCGCTCTATTTCCTGACGTATTTCCAGTTTGCCCTTTTCAAGCTTTTCCAATACTCGCGGTGCTACGGTAGACACCGATCCCCCTTCGGCATATTCTTCCTTAATCTTTCTGATGCGCCTTCTCAGATTCCGAAGGTGACTTCTCGGTATCAATAGGCAAGTTCGGCATTGTACCTCCTGAATGGTATTGGATTTTGTGAGGCTGAAGATCATGTTCTCGACTTCCTCCAATCTGGCGATGCAATTTTCTTGCGGGAGGTCCGATAGGATGTCTTTATATTTTGTGTTGAAGCGGTACTCATGCCACTCCAAATATAGGTCTATAACGTCCTCGTCCCGCTTGTTGATGCCGAGAAAGATATTCTGTGCTAGTCTTTCGGCCTCGGCTTCATCGGCCTCTTCCCTGTTGTAGCCTTCATCATCGGCTCCTTCATCAATCCCTTCTTCACCCTCGGTGGTCTCAGGATTGATGCTCTGTTCGGTATTATTCGGACTCCGAGCCGAAAGATCGTCGTCATGGTCCGTTCTATCCTCGGTTCCCTCTGTGTCGGCTTCCTCATCGGCCCACTCCTCATCTTCTGTTTGTCGCGGTGGGTCTTCGAAAGTTATCTTTTATTTCCTCTTTCCTCCGGTCTTTGCTTTTGCCGGGGCATCTTTCTTTGCGGCTTTCTTCTTTCGGCCATCTGAGGAACTGGAGGCCGACTGCTTTCTTGGAAGAAATTGCCTCGATCGAATGATGCAACGTTTTAGTATCCCAACACCGGGACCGACATTGATGTTCAAGTGTAAGAAGATCTTACCGAGTTGTACGGCATACCCCCATGACCTGGCTGAATCTGATCTTACCATGTCCATGAGGTTGCTGAATACCGATCTTGCCCAGTTCACCTCTGTTCCTTCCATCAGACGAAAAATCATTTTGATTTTGTCTCTGGTCAGATTGCTGAAGTTTCCTCCTCTTGCCAGTATCGCCCTGGCAAAAACGTCACACGCCGGGATAAGCTCCGGTTTCAGCATCTGTTTCTTTCCGGATGTGGTAACCGGCTTGTTGGTTGCCGATAAGACGCGGCAAGCTGTTTTGAAAGTATCTTCATCTATCTCTGCCATTGCGTCCATGCCGGTAGTTGGAAGACGCAAACTCTCGGCCACCACTGCTTCGGTGATCTCGATTTGGGAACCGCAAACCATTGCGAGGATTCTATCGTAGGAGGTGGTAGCGGTTTTGAAGAACTCTTCGACCGCTTCCCTGTATATTACGTGAGGTCCGTCTAGTAGATATCCCAAACCGGTGTTAAGCAGCCGGTCAATTACTTCTTTCGCCTCGGCTGTTCCATTTTGCCGAATCTCCTCGAAGTCCACTTGAGAGTATAATTTGAACAACGCCGAATCACGACCCATGTTTGAAGAGTTTGAGAATGAGAGAAATCGGCTTCAAAGGATTTAGTAACTTAGAGAGAGAAAGTGATTTTTGTGTGAGAATGAAAAATATGACGAAGGCCCCCTTTTTATAGGCACGGTTTGGAAGCCAAACCGTCCCATCATGAATGGGCGGGAGTTTTCCTTCCAAAACGAAAGGACGCCAAACAATGGGCGGTTACGTACGAAACAGTGGGCGGCATTTTTTGAGCGGGAGATTTCCTTCCAAAATTTTTGTCTATGTCATGGGTGACACAATCTTTTCCTTGAGGCCGAATGATAGGTCGGTTTCTAATAGTGTTTCAGATATTTTGATTGATCGGTGTATAACGGTTTTAAGCAGGTTTTATGATACCGGATACGAACGATATTAAGCCGGTTATGTTAGATAGATACAAAGAGTAACGAGAAACGATCATCAAGACTGAAACGATATTTTATTAGAATTGAAACCGATAGGACGAAACAAAGACATTTAAGTAAAGATGTTTAAGCAGTAAGCACCATTTTGGAATACTTTTCCACCACGGCATCTTTATCGAGGATGTTTGAGGGGGATGCCGGTGTACCCGGTCCAAAATCTGGCCGGTACTTGAGAATCAACCTGCTGATGTGGGGTGCAAAGCCGAGACCCTTCTTGGTCCGCACCATTTTCCTCAAGATTTGAAAGAGAACCGCTGCCCAATTGATGGGCGTGTGGTTGTAGATGTGGGTCATGATATTGTAGGTATTCTTTGAATACCGCTGATTTACAGATTGGCACAGAATGGACCGAGTGACAATCTCAAGAAGTAGCTGAGTGCTACGACCGAGACGGGTTTTTAACCCATGGGGTTCCACCGGATCGAAGGTTGTAGAGCAGCGGAACCCATAATAGTATTCATCAGGTCCCTCCATGGCCGAAAAATCAGAGAACCCTTCTTTGGGCAGACTGAAGAGGGTGGCAAATTCGGCTTCATCAAGCCGAAGGTATGATTCCTTACAGTGGTTACAATGCGATCTCCCCAGTTGATGGCATTTCTGAAAAATTCCTTGACATCCTCAGTCAGTATGGGACCGGATTCGTTAAGGAAGGATTGAAGACCGGTAACAATGAGACTTTCAAACATGTGTTTCTTTGGATGGTCATAGTCCCATTCGGCCAAACATGAGCTGAAGTCGATACTTAGGAAGTTTCCCAAAGTTCGGCTTGGCATGATTATGATGTAGAGAGAGAGAAATGCAAGAGAAATACAAGTGATTGTGGATGTGAGAAAATGAAAGGAGGATGGCTCCTTATATAGAATCGGTTTTGGAGGGAAAGTCTGAGCATTGATGGTTAGTTTTGTTTTATTAAGGAAGAGAATCTTTCCCTTTTAATGATGCATGGGGATGGAGCAAATCGCAAGACCCAAGGTAAGTGTTAGTTGAGAAGTAACCGATTTGGTTGGATATTAAATGTTCAGGTGGTTGGGAGTTATCTCATTAATTTCGGATAATTTCATTAATTGCATTTAACACATAACGATATTGATTAGATAGAGACCGAAAATGGTAGAGATAAAGCCGAAACATGTCATACAGAAATGAAAAGCATAGATAGAACCGAAGTGAACATGGATGAAGCCGATATGATCGAATTTGAGTTGAACAATAATACATCCGGTGCATGAAGCAAAATGACCGGATGCAAGAAGGAGTGACTTAGCGGATCCTCCTCCACTCTTCCTCAACCCGATCGTAGAACGAGTCGATGATCTCCTTGGTGAATACTTGGCTGCGGTCCAGATCTTCGCCTGGACAGGTTGGGACCCCGAGCTCCTCAAACAGTCGGCTGATCTGGGGAACGAGTGCTACTGACCTGGTGCCGATTATCCAAATAAGGACATCGAACAGCACCCTGGACCAGTTGACCGGCGTCCTTATTATGATGGCCGCCATCATATTGAACGTTGCCGTGCAATATGTGTTGGTTACATCTTTCCCGAGGATGCTCCTTCCTATGATGTCGTTGAGGAGCTGGTATTCAGCCCTCAAGGGATATTTAGAGCCATGGTCATCGACGGGCTCATCAGACCGAGAGAGGGAAAGAGAGACCTCAGCCTTAGTGTCGGCTGGAGGATGGAGGTCCGTGAGCCCTTGTTTGGGCAGACCGAAGCACCGAGCAAAATCTTGCTCGGTGAAATCAAAGAGAGTACCTCCAACTTTCGATTGGATGTGGGTATTGAAATATGGTGTCCCCCGGTACACCCTGGCATTGTTGAAAAATTCCACGACAGACTGAGGATAGATGGTTTGATTATCATCCAGAAAGTACTGGAGGCCGGTATCCTCCAGTTGTTTGATCATTCGATACAGATCATAGTGATCTGTATCGGAGCAAGATTCAAAGTTGACTTGTAGAATGTTTGTGAAGATAGACATTTTGCCTTAGAGATGGAGAGAGAGTTTTGCCTTAGCTTTGTTTTGTGAGTGAATGAGTGAATGAGTACTCTCTTTAAATACTGGTTTTGGGGCTAGCCTATTGTCCGGGCATTAAATGAGATGATGTGTATTAACTGCAGGATAAGAATCTTTGCATAGAATAGGCAACTTTGCAGGTCTAGGTGTCGGTCATAGGCCTGGACTGTGAAAGATATCAAAAGATCTTCACGTCTTTTTAGGCACGACCAGGTTTATTCAAAAAGGCAATGATGCAGAGCAGAGACCTTTAACCTTTGATAACTATTCCTCTTTTGTTTGAATTTCAAATAATCTGGGGTAGCCTTTTTCCGAACCGGTCAGCTATCAGTTGTTCATCCCGATGCGGTTATGTGGTGCATGCACCAAGTGACCGGTCGGTTTACTCTATCTGATAAACTGGGCGGTTCTTCCACAGACACCCCGAGGATTCAAAGTTCAACATCTTAGGAAGAATTACCGGTTTGTCTGTCTGAACCGATTTCCCTTTTAAGTATCCTTTGGGAGGATTTGGCTAATATCGGTTAAGCCGAGAGTAAGTCTAAATTGAGAAAACTTAGCTTCCTGCAGCGGCTTTGTGAAGATGTCGGCTACTTGCTGATCGGTCGGTACGTACTCCAGCCGAATATGCTTCAGCGTGACATGCTCTCGGATGAAGTGATGTCTGATGTCGATGTGCTTGGTTCTGGAGTGGAGAACCGGGTTGTAGGTGATTGCAATGGCACTTGTGTTGTCACAGAATATCGGGGACTCTTCGGCTATAATACCGAAGTCCTTCAGCTGCTGTTGGATCCAGAGGAGTTGAGAGCAGCAGCTTCCGGCCGCCAAGTATTCAGCCTCCGCGGTTGATGTAGCCACCGATGTCTGCTTCTTGCTGTGCCATGACACCAGTCGGTCACCTAGGAACTGACATGTTCCACTGGTGCTCTTCCTATCGATCTTGCACCCTGCATAATATGCGTCTGAGTAACTTGTTAGATTAAAGGATGAGTCCTTTGGATACCACAGACCGACATCAGGAGTGCCTTTCAGATACTTCAGTATCCTCTTTGCGGCTGTGTAGTGGGATTGCTTTGGATTTGCTTGGAATCTCCCACACACACCAACTGCAAACAGGATGTCCGGTCTACTCGCTGTCAGGTACAGTAGGGAACCGATCATGCCTCGGTATGCAATCTGATCTACTGATTGGCCTTCATCGTCCCTGTCCAGTTTGATTGATGAGCTCATAGGAGTAGCCGCCGAGGAGCATGTGTCCATACCGAATTTCTTTAGCAGCTCCTTGGTATATTTCGGTTGACTTATGAATGTTCCTTCCTTGAATTGTTTAACCTGAAGACCTAGGAAGAAACTTAGTTCTCCCATCATACTCATTGCAAATTTGTCAGTCATCATTTTCGAGAATTTGTCACAAAGCTTGGAGTCGGTGGAGCCGAAAATGATGTCATCTACATAAATTTGAACAAGTAGGATATGTTCCTTCTTTTCAAATTTGAACAAAGTTTTATCCACCGAACCGATGGTGAAATCATGCTCTAATAGAAATGCAGTTAGTGTATCATACCAGGCCCTAGGTGCTTGCTTTAGACCGTATAAAGCCTTGTTCAGCCGGTATACATGATTTGGAAATGCAGCATTTTTGAAACCGGGTGGTTGTTCAACGTACACTTCTTCACGTAGATCACCGTTCAGAAATGCACTTTTAACATCCATTTGAAAAACTTTAAAGTTTTTGAAAGCCGCAAAAGCTAGAAAAATTCTAATGGCTTCTATTCTGGCTACGGGAGCAAATGACTCTTCAAAGTCAATGCCTTCTTCCTGTTTGTAACCTTGAGCCATTAATCTGGCTTTGTTCCTCGTGACCAAACCGTCCTCATTGAGTTTATTTCTGAATACCCATCTTGTTCCTATGACCGATTGATCTTTCGGTCTGGGAACTAAGTACCAGACTTTACTACTCTCAAACTGGTTTAGTTCTTCTTGCATTCCCAAGATCCAATCCGGATCTGACAATGCTTCATCTATTCTTTTCGGTTCAATCTGGGATATAAACGCAGAGTTAAAATATCCTTCCAGAAGTTGACCCCTAGTTCGAACAGGTTCTGAAGGGTCACCAATAATTTGCTCAGGAGGATGTTTACTGTTTCTTCTGAGATTCAGTTCAGGAGTGTCTACCAGGTTGCCGTTTGTTTGATCAAGGCTAGACTTGTCGGTAGGCTGAACGAGATTGTCAGACCGACCGACTCCCTCGGATTGGACCGAAGTGTCAGCTTCCTGTTGTGGAACAGCTTGATCCGGCTGGGTATCAATGTTACCCATTAGGTCATGGACAAATCGCCTGAAGACCGGAGTCTCATCTTCACTATCAGAATGGATATCATTGTTTTCCAATCTGTTGTGTAGGTCAAAGCATGAAGTAGTGTTACTCTCAACCGATTCATCGAAAACAACATGAATTGTTTCCTCCATGGTTGCAGTTCTATTATTATATACTCTATATGCTTTACTTACTGCCGAGTATCCAAGCATGATGCCGGTATCGGTCTTTGCATCAAAAGCGGTGAGTTGAGTTTTACCATTTATATGAATATAGCATTTACAGCCGAAAATTCTGAGGTACTTGAGTTTAGGAACTCTGTTAAAATAAACCTCATATGGTGTTTTGTTGTGAAATCTGTTAATCAAAGACCGGTTTTGAGTATGGCATGCAGTGTTGATAGCCTCAGCCCAAAATTTCTGAGCAATACCGGAATCGGCTATCATAGACCGTGCGGCTTCCTTGAGAGTCCGGTTTCTTCTCTCGGCCAGGCCATTCTGTTGAGGAGTCCTAGCACTGGACAACTCGTGTCTAATGCCGGATTCATCAAGATATGCAGTTAATGTACTATTAGTAAATTCGGTACCTCGATCACTTCGAATGCTGTTGATACGAGTTGATTTTTCATTTTGCAACCGCTTAAGGAGTGTGATCAGATTTGATACAGTTTCACGTTTAGATGGTAGAAATATCACCCAAGTATATCTAGAATAATCGTCAATAACTACCATGGTGTAAAGCATACCGCCTAGACTAATGACCTGAATTGGTCCAAATAAATCTATGTGAAGAAGATCTAGGCATCGGCTAGATTGAATATTTCCATTACTCTTAAAGGATGACCTAGTTTGTTTACCCATCTGGCATGCTGAACAGACTTTATCCTGGTTAAATACTATATCAGGAATACCTTCAACTAGCTTTTTACCGCGAATATAGTTTAAGGTCTTCATGTTGAGATGGTTTAGTCTCTTATGCCATAGCCAGGTTTGATCAGTCTTAGCTATCATGCATATAGGATGTTCTACTCTTGTTCTCCAGTCTACCTTATAAATGTTTCCTATCCTATTTCCGGTTAGTAATACAATACCTTGAGAATCTTTAACTAAGCATGCATGTTTAAGAAATTCTACCGTGTATCCGGCATCACACATCTGACTAATACTAAGTAGATTAAAACGTAGGTTTTCAACTAAGAGTACATTATCAATAGTTAGGTTACCATGGACAATCTTACCCTTGCCCACAGTTTTACCCTTTGAGTTGTCACCGAAGGTAATTGGAGCACCGGTTACTGATCTGATGTCGATTATCAAATTGCTGTTTCCGGTCATGTGCCTGGAGCAACCGCTGTCCAAGAACCATTCGGAGTTTCCTAGTCGTTTCTTTGGATCCTGCAAAATATACATATTTACAAATGTTTGGTACCCACATTTACTTGGGTCCACATGCGATTAGTCCCTTAGGTACCCAAACCTTGATGAACCGGACAGTTTTCTTTGCTAGGGTTTTAACTGTCCTTTTGACACTTGGTCTGGTGTATTTCGGTTTTCCATCAGATGTCCTAAATGGTGGTCGTCTTTGGTTCGGTGATCTGTAGTTTGACCTACGCGGTTCAGGGAAGTCTTTCTTATATTTGAGAATTTCGGCTTTTCTTTTCTCAAGGTCAAGCCATGAATCGGTTGGGCCAACATAGTCGTATTTTAGCTTCTCTTCCCTATAATATGCGGTTTCCTCTTCTTCGGTTGTCCAGGTGCTCTTAAGAAATTTTATAAAGGGTAGGTTTCCTTTTGTGAGTCTTGATTTCTCTATAGATTTTCGGTCTTTAGAGCTATTCCCTGTGTATCCTAGACCACGCTTACAACGAGGATGCCTATAGTGTTTATTCATATCCTTTACTATATCGCTAGATCTCTTATAGGCGGCCATCGTATATTGGAATCGGGCATTCTCTTCCTCGGTTAGCTCTCTAGTCGGTTCACTAGGTTGTTCGATCTTGGGATCTAACTCGGTTTCTAGGGTGTGAGTATCATCAGGTTGTATGACTTCTGGTTCGGTTATGACAGATACATCTGGTTCTATTGGGATCGGTACTATAGGATCGGTCTTGATGTTGAGGTGTTTAGGTAACATGGTCAATAGGTTCTTATATTCTTCTACCATGTCATTTAATGCTTCATATAACTCATCTTTAGTAAATTCATCATAGGGAGAGTCGAATACCTGTTCCTCATTGGCCATAAGGCACGTGAGTTCATCGTCACTGTCACTGCGAGCCCACAAACTTCCTCCATCGTCGGCTATCAGTGCTTTTGGCACCTCACTTCCCTCACCGGCTTGTTGATAATTGTTTCTGTCATTTTGATATTCCGGTTTCTGGGTATCTCTCCTTGGTTTCCTGCATTCCCACTTAAAGTGTCCCATACAGTTACAGTTATAGCATCTTACATTGGATTTGTCACCATAGTAGTTGTTTGTCGGTTGGCTCCTTTTCATGAACCTCCCAAACTTCTGTGCGAGCATGGCCATGGCGTCCTCAGTAAACTGTTCGGCTGTTCTGATAGGTGCGGGTGCAGGAACCGGTATCGGTGCAGGTGTGGGTACAGAAGCAGGTACAGCCGGTTCTGTAGATGTGAATAATGCTCTGGTTGATGTTGAGGCCGAGACTTCCTCTTCGGTTCTGGATTTCATTTCGAACTCGTATGCCTTAAGATCTTCGAATACATCGTATAATTTCATCTTACGTAGGCTCTTTGATTCCCTCATTACCATTGTCTTTATATCCCAGGCACTTGGAAGAGATCTCAAAACCTTCATAATGACCTCTTTGTTGTCATACTTCTTACCCAAAGTTGCTAATTCATCTAACACACCAGTGAACCGGTCACTGTATTCCTTCATCGTTTCTCCTGGTTTCATTTTGATGCTTTCGAACTTCTGTGTAGCCACCATCATCTTGTTCTCCTTTGTTCTTTCATTTCCCTCAAAGATCTGGATAACTGTGTTCCATGTCTCCTTCGCGGTTTGGCAATCTCTGATCTTGCAGTATGTGTTTCTGTCCACGCTGTTGGAGATTCGGTTTCTTGCATGGTTGTCCAGATTGTTCCTTCTCCTATCTTCAGCCGTCCATTCTTTTCTATCTTTATCAATGACTATCGGTCCTTCGGTTAGAATGGATTCCATTTCATCATCCAAGGTGACTAGGTGCAGGTGCATGCGTGCCTTCCAGTTGGCAAAGTCATCACCTTCTAGCATTGGAGGCCTATCCTGATACATGTTTGCTTGAGTATTGAAACTACCTTGCTCTGATACCAATTGTTAGGATCTAGGTCGCCGCTGGTGGACCGGGGGTTGGACCGGTTAGCGGTTCTCACTCGTAGGGTGGTGGTTAATCCGGTTAGAGATTAACACCGGGGTTTCAATACTACACAACCTGTCACAAACCCTTGAACTAGGTTCAAGCGCGGAAGAGGTTTGCTTTCAAGTTGAAGCGGTACACGTGTATGATAGGCGGAGTCGGTTTCGGATGATGGAGATTTGAAGAATGGTGGGTCGGTTTCGGTTATCTGGATATTCGGTATGGTCAGTATGGAGTTGGTTTGGAGCGGTATGGTTAAGTTAGTCGGTTATGTAACGAAGCCAGCAGAAAGTAAATAACACAACAGATTTTATGGATGTTCGGAGATAAAACTCCTACGTCACCCCTTCCGCTCGAAGCCGCGAGAAGGATATTCACTAAGGAATACAAGTACAATCCGATCGAGACTTATTTCCTGCTCGATAACACTCTTACAATTCACACCGAAATTGTAGCTCACACTTAGAATTTAGCACTTAGGCTTTCTTAGAATACCACACTGTTATCACTTGTAGTAAATGCTCTCAACGCTTCACTTGTCTCACTTAATGTCCCACTTTTTGTTGCTGCATTGTCCCGCTTTTTGTTACTGCGTTGTCCCGCTTTTTGTTACTGCGTTGTCCCGCTTTTTGTTACTGCATTTACTCTTTTTGTTACTGCATTTACTCTTCTTGAGCTACCTCCTTTTATAGGTGAAATATGCCAACGGTCATATTTCAAAGCCTTGAATCTGATTGGCTGATCAGAGGTGCAGTGATTCAGTGTCTCAGATCTGCCGGTCATCTCCTCAGACCTGACGGTCAATCTCAGACCTGGTATCCTGTTTCAGACCTGCCGGTCTGTACGGCAAACCTGCTGGGTTTGTCTTTTACTCAATGTAGGCACTGTCTGCTTGGACAGTTGTCTGTACTTTGAAGATTTCCTTTCTGGCTTATCCCGAAGTAGAAGGATCCGGTGGTACTGTCTTCTGCAGCATGCAGGCTTTCCTCAGACTTGCATGGATATGGAAGTATTCAGTCTGCTCCTTTGGTATCATTCTCAACAGATACCCAAAGTGTCTTCTTGTACTAGTCGGCCTCTTGACTTGGCCGAATGTCTTTTGGTAGTGAAGTAACCGGACTTCTTCCGGTTGTTCTTTTGTGGATGATCGGTTGTTTGATGATTCCGGTTTTGAGCTTTGGCCGATCCTTTCTCTGTGCGGTCACGTACCGAATACTCTTGATCGGTTTGGTAGCTTGACCGGTTTGTTTTCTTCAGTTGGTTTTCTTTTGTTCATCCGGTCCGGTTCCTTGTTCCTGCATGGGAAGTTTGTTTAAGTTAGGTTTATTCGAACCGGTATGAATTTATCTAACACTTCCCATCTAATAGAATCTAAGGCTTTTTTATATCAATTTTGAAAGCCACTCTCGGAGATATTTTTCTCTTCCTATAACCTTTGAGGAGGTTTTGAATGAGCATACTATTATGTGAGATAGTTTGATTGAGAATGAATGCAAATTGATTTAAACTAACAATTTTACCAATGAAAATTTAAAATCGTTTTGAAAGAATATTTAAATTATTTTGTAAACGACATTACAACTTGAAATCAGTTTGAAATATTGAATCTTTACGGGAACTGAGTGTTCCACTTCTTGAGCATTTTCCTATTCTTAAAGAATTTTAGAACTCTTTCCGTAATATTGTGACCCACAACCGGTCAATTTTCCTTAAAGAATTGAGAATTTAAACCGTCTAAACCCAAACCTTTATTTCCGTTGATGCTGAATAAAGCATCTTTTACTTCATCTTGTGTGACAACCTTGATTATATCTTGAATGTCTTCAGATGAAACTATTTTATCGATAATATGGTATAAGTTGTTCAAATGACTAATTTGCACTTTCTTTGTACCCATAATCTCTTGTACCCCTTTTTGTCTTTGTACATATTCACCATCATCATTGTTCAGCCTTTAAATATTGTTTCTCAGATTCATAGCCATACATTTCCTATAGAATAAGACAATATTATTGTCACCGAGAGAATGCCAATTCTACCTTAATTTTTGTTTCACAAAATTCTCTTTTAATAAGCTTAGCTTTGTGAAATTTCGAAGGGCATCTTTTTCTTCCTCGTTAAGTTGCTTTGGATTTCTTCTAACTCAATTCTGGCTATTTAGACTCGTTTGGAAATGTTACTAAACTTCTTCTTGTCAAACTTTTTCAATTGGATTTTTATATGTCTGAACTTTTCCGAGACTCTAAACATGTTTGATCCCTCCTCATTTTTGGCCCACACATTACCCAGTACATCTTTGAAATTATCACTATCCATTTAGAAATTAAAGAATTTGAATGGTCTTTTGAACCTCTCTTTCTTCTTCTAGAAGAGTTTCATAGGGCTGTGATCCGACATTCCAGGATTCATAACGTGTAGTTAGCTTCTCAGGAATTGAGCAATCCACTTCTCACTGACAAGACTTCTATCAATTTTGGTTTTCCAAATATGTCCATCTCCTCGAGTCGATGACCATGTAAAGAAGTTCCTTGAGTTAGTTGTTTCGATGCATCCTATGTCTCTAATGCAATCGTTGAAGTCAATCATATATTGGGTAATATCAGACTCCAGACTTCGGTAAATTTTGCTTCTTGTAGCATTAAAATCAGCAAGGATAGCCCATGGTTTATCACCATCAATCAAATTCCTAAGAAATCTCCAAAGAAGTCTTCTCTCGGTACTATAATTGCTACCATAAATGATAGGAAGTTGGAACTCATTCCAATGATTTTTTCCTTGACCTCAACCAGTATTGTTTGATCATTGGAGAAAAGCGACTTGACTTCGGTAACCATTGGATCCCAAACAATCCAAATTCTTCTATTTCTTGAGTTTGAATTATGAATGAGTTCCCAACTGCTATCAACGCACAACATGCGAACCTTGTCAACATTATTTCTTTTGACTTTTATTTCTAGAATCCCCATGATTGTAACTTTCTAATTCTCAATAATCCTCTTAATTTTATTTTTTTGCATTTAAGAGTATCATTAAGTCCTCTTATGTTCCATGTTATGATATTAATGAATTTATATAGAGGTTTAGTTCCTGCATTTCAAAATTGTCTTGAAGTACACGATTTGTCTCATTATCAATGAAATTGTATGCATCACTCTACTCGATTTCTTCAATGGCTACAGATTGTGTTCTCTGAAATTCATACTCATCGGTGATTGGATTTGTTGCATCTAGATCAATTTCACTAGTTCCAGTAGCCCATCTCTTTTGTTTGTTTTTTGTGTGTTTGGACTTCCTCACTACTAGATTCTTAAGAAGTTCCTATTTTGATTTGAACCACTACAGAGGTTAAGCTTTCTACTTAAATACCTCTCTTGTTTAGGTTCAATTCTAGATTTTTAATTTCTCTAAACCCAAATATGTCTAGGTGACGTTCAATAGATTCAGCAAGAAATTCGACATTTTTGAGTCCTGGATTTTCTTGGTCACAGTTCTGTTTCTGACCCAGATTATGATGTTTACCCATACCCTGATTTTGAACCAGACCCTTGTTACCTTCAGCCTGTTGTTGATCTTTACCTATAATTGGATCTTGATTCTGACCCTCAGCCTGGTGCTGACCTAGACTCTCATTGCTTTTATCCTTGTGTTGATCATGACCTTTAGAACTGACTTCCATACCTTGATTATTACCACGACTTTGATTCTCAACATTCTTTATAACCCTGACCCATTTCATCTTTTTTGTTATTATTCTTTTAACCTTGATATGGCTTTTGGCTTTATTTTGCTCTTGATTTCCAGCCTTGTTACCTTCTGTCTGAATAATTTCTTTAGCTTGAACCCGAGGTAGATTTCCTTCGTTGACAATTTCTGATTGGATTTATATTGTTTCCTATTTTTCTGTTGGGACATTGGTTTTGGAAGATGCTTCTGGTTTTTTTCTAGTTCTATTGTTATGATTACCTTTGTCAGTAATTTGTTCATTTCTTTTAGCTGCTTGATTGCTTGGATTGATATTTCGTGAATTGTTAATAGGGCACTTGTTTGTTGAGTGGGTGAAAGTATTACATCTCACACATCTATTATGGTGCCATTCATATTGTTCTCCAATTTTAAATATATTTTCGAGTCTATCTTTGAGTTCCAGCTTTAATGGGAGAGAGATACTTGGGTGAATTTCAACACTTACCCTGGCTATAGAGGTTTGTTCACAGCCTTCCAAACTGGATCAAACATCAGTGCCTTTCCTATTATGTTGGAGATATAGGATAGACCGTTCGAGTTTCACACATGAGGTGGAATATTCTTCAGATTACCCAAGATCTTCTCTAGTTCAGGTGGTCTGTGGTTTGTATTTAATTCTTCACTCAGTTTGTATAGTTTAAAGTGTTGTCCCTTGATAAAAGTGTATTCACTTTCGATGATTGATTTGATTTCACTACCGTTTCTGAAACATAGGAAATATAATCAGTGGCCTCTCTTTACCATCCGTCTAAAGGAAGCATCTGTCAAACTAAGCTCAAAACAACCTGACAACTAAGGTTCAAACAACGAATGAACAACTTCCACGTAAGTCAATATACGAATTTCCCATGATGCGTTGTATTTGTCAAGTACAACAATATATCAGAGGATATTTGATGCCCTACCTGTCTAGTACGGTCACAATCCCAATACTTAGAGTCTACTGTACTCGTACTATTGGCGTTATCCATACCACGTGTCCTAATAGAAGATTCAATTGTTGGTTAGCTTCAAGTATAAATTGCTGTCAAGGATAACGGGCGAACTGCTTCAAGAAATCAATTGCTCATACATTTTCTCTTGCCATCTGATTGGCCAATCTCTCTCCTCTAAAGCTCATGAGAAAATTACTTACTGTCTAGTTGTGATCATACTGTAATTCATATACTATCTTTTTTGAGTGAAGTCTCAGTATTGTAAGTTGAAAAGAGGAGGGTCTGTTCAACAGACAATTAGCTAGAAGTTTAGAAGTAGGTAGTTGTTAAGTAATGTGCTTTCTAACTAGGTTTGTGTATTATGTTCTATACAAATCAAAGTCATCTAGTGGATATCATTCCAGTTGTGGAAGAAGGGGTGACATAGAACTATTAAGGAAACCGAGAATTATTTGAATAACTCTCGGTTTTTCCTTACAATAATATCTGAGAGTTATTTGAAAAACTCTAGGTTTTTCCCTTGCAAGAAAAATGGAGAGTATTTCAAATAACTCTCGGGTTTTCTTGTAAGGGAAAAACCTAGAGTTTTTCAAATAACTCCCGGGTTTTCTTTTAAGGAAAAACCATGAGTTTTCAAATAACTCTCGGGTTTCCTTGTAAGGAAAAACCGAGAGTTTTCCAAATTACTCTCGGTTTTCTTATATGAAAAAACCGAGAGTTTTTAAATAACTCTCGTTTTAAGTCGTCTACTTCAGCACGTTTTGTTTTTACCCAGTTAATCTTTCAATTTTACCACTTGTGCAATCCGAATCCTTGCTATCAAATCGCTCAAGCTTTTAAATAGTGTGTTAGAAACGCAAGTGTATTTCAATATTACCTATTCTGTGTGACTGGTGAGTATTGTAAGTTGACAGAATCTGTTTCGGTTTAATAGAGTAAACTTATTGAAGGGTCGAAAACAAGCAGTTACTAAAGCTCGATTGTTCGACTAAGTTTGTGTACACGTTGTAAACAGATTGAATATTCTAGTTAATATCCTTCTCAAATATTTGAGAAGAATGGGTGACGTATGAGTTTTATGTCCGAATATCCATAAATCTTGTGTTGTGTCTTCTTTCCCTTACTATTTTTTAAACCGTGTATTCGTTGCTTTAAGTTGAAAAAAACACTTCTGCACTTGAACCCGGTTCAAGAGTTTGTGACAACTTGCGAAGAATAGAGATCGATATTAACCTTTATTAGGGTTATTATCAATCGGCGTGTGTATAAGTGTTCTTCAATAGTTGAACCCTAGTCCCTATTGGCGATCCCAATCCTAACAAGTGGTATCAGAGAATCTAATCTCTATTCTCAAGCAACCAGATGTCAACATGTCTCACAACAACAAGGCTCCACTACTCGTAAGAGAAGACTTCATTGATTGGAAGCTACGTATGAATGTGCACCTACGAGCGAACCTAGCAAAAAAATCATCGTGGCTACTCAAAAATTTGAAAATATCAAGATGCGCCCCAAAGAAACAATAAAAGAATTTGGTGATTGTTTCACAAGCATTGTGAATGAACTCTCACTTCTTGGAAAAGACATATGAGAACAAAGGGACAATTGTCAAAGCTCTAAGAGCTCTTCCTAGCGCATAGGATGTCAAAACCATGGTGATGAGAGAATCAAGAGGTCTTCATAAGATGAAGTTTCATGATGTCTTTGAAGATATGAAAGCTTATGAGTTCGAGATGAACTCAAGAAATAAAGATGAAGCCTCATCTTCAACAACTACCAGAGATCTGGTGACCTCCGTGGAACCGGTAGCTCCAGTACCTATCAAGACAACCGAGCTGTTCAACGATGATGCAATGGCTATGCTTGCAGGGAAGTTTGGAAAATTCATGAAGGAGAGTCAACCCAACAACTCCTACAACTACAACTATTCAAACGGTAATAAAGCTAATGTTCGTTATTTTAATTGTGATGCTTTAGGTCAATAAAGGTCAGAGTGTCGGAAGCCAAGAAGAGATGACGGAAAGTCAAATAATCAAAATAAAAGGGAAGATCATCAGTCAAATAATAAAAATAAGAAGATCCAAAAGGCCTTGCTAGTTGATGATGGTGGAAGTAAGTGGGCTCAAAGCGATTCGGACAGTGACGATGAAAGAATCAGATGTCTCATGGAAAATGAGGAAGAGGTATTCGACTTTTCTTTTGATAAATTTACCAGAGAAGATCTAATTACTGCACTCAATTACATGGTCATTGATTAAAAGAATTTGTCTAATCTTGTACCAACCCAGCTAAATAACCAAACTGGCGGAACAGTTGATCTATCCTTTAAGAATGAGAAGCTCAAGGAGACAGTTCAACTATTGACTGAAGAAAACGAAAGAACAAAATATTTAATTCCTAGATGGACGAAATCTGGAGATGTTGTGAGCCAAATGACGAGTCATCAGAGATCACCCAACTACAAGTTCGGTCTAGGCTACGACAACAACAATACAAATAAGTCATGCAAAGAGTTGAAACTCAATAAACACAAGCTTCCTTTTATAATCTTTTTCAAGGGTACATCAACCAACAGTGAAGAAGGTCATTATTTAAATAAACCTACAAAAGAACTGACATATGTAAGACCAACCGACAAGTCACGATGGCTTAGTCCTGAGAGAAGAAAAGTGAACCGACTAGTTATGCAAGAACACGACAAAAGGCCAGAAATAGTTCATCAAAAATCAGTATCACAATACAATGAAGCATTCGAAGGCAGACAAAGAGATGTCAAGCCTAATGCGAGTAGGATCATTAAGACTAATACTGGGAGATCCATTCGAATTATTCAAGTATGGATCCCTAAAGAACTAATTAACCGTTGACTCAATTACATGTGGGTACCAAAATGTGTAAATAGTTGTATTTTGCAGGGTAAACAGATTAAATGATTGGAGGATTCAAATTGAATGGTACCTGGATAGCGGATGTTTAAGGGACATGACATGAAACAGCAAGTTGTTAACCAATATTGTGAAAGAATCTTGACTACTCTAAAGGTAAGGTTGTGGCAAGGGTAAGATTGTTCATGGAAACCTAACTTTAAACAATTTCCTATTTGTCGAAAATCTACACTATAATCTGCTTAGCATAATTTAAATGAGTGATATAGGATATACTATTGAATTACATAAACAAACATGCTTAGTCAAGAATCAACAGGGAAGTAATTTGTTGTCAGGGCATAGGATAGGAAACATCTATAAAGTATAGTGGAAGAATAAATTATCTTACTATGTTTGTATTATTCCTAAAAATGATCAAAACTGGATTCAGCATAAAAGACTAAATCATTTGAACTTTAAAACAATTAAATATATTTTTACAAAAGAGTTAGTTCAAGGGATTTCTAATATAAAATTTTCTAAAGATAAGGTATGTTCTTTTTGTGAAATGGGCAAATAAATCAAATTAACTTTTAAAAGTAAAGGAAATATTCAATCTAACAGATGCTTAGAGCTTTTACACATGGATTTATTCGGACCGATTAGGGTAACCAACTTAGGAGGAATGAACTACACTTTAGTAATTATTGATAATTATTCTAGATTTATTTGCGTTATTTTTAGTTTCCAAAGATCAAGCAACCCCAAATTTGAATAAATGCTTAAAAGAGTACAAAATGAAAAATCTATACGCGTTAATAAATTAGAAGTGATAGAGGCATTGAATTCATTAATAGGGTCTTAACATCATATCTTGAGAAATCTGGTATTAGACACGAGTTGTCTAGTGTAAGAACCCCTAAACAAAATGGCTTAGCTGAGAGGAGAAACAGAACCCTCAATGAAGCTTCCAGATCCATGAAAGCCGATTCAGGTGTTGCTTAAAAACTTTGGGCAAAGACCATCAATACAGCATGTCATATTCAAAACCGGTCCATAATAAATAAATGTTTTAATAAAATGCCTTTTGAGGTTTACCATGACAAAATTCATAATATCCGGTATTTTAGGATTTTTGGCTATAAATGTAATATACACAATAATGGCAAGAACTATTTGATTACTTTTGATACCAAATCTGATGTTGGTATTATGTTAGGATATTATGCATTTTTTAAAGCATGTAGAGTTTACAATAATAGGAATTGTATTTGATGAATCTGTTGAAATTAACACTTCCTTAACCATTGATTTATCTAACATATTGGAAAATATTAATATCCAATCTGATAGTGAAGAAGAAGTTCAGGTCTACCAAAGATTTGTCTATGACCAAACGGTTAATAACACTAATGTTCAGCAAGATCAAGTCATTTCACAGCAAGTAGTTGACACCTCGTATATTGTCGATGAAACTAGTCGGTCTGACATTGATCAGCCTACCGGTCAGTCAAATCTTGATCAAATAACTAGTCGGTCAGAAAACATTTCAGAACCGAATTTCAAATGGAATAAAAATCATCCTCCTGAGCTAATTATAGATAACCCCTCTACACCCATTAGAACTAGGCATTAACTGTTAGAAGAATGTGAAAATTCTTCATTTATTTCACAGATTAAACCTAAAAAAGTGGATGAAGCATTACTTAATCCGGATTGGATTTTAGCAATGCAAGAGGAACTAAACTAGTGTGAGAGAAACAGAGTATGTCATCCAGTTCCAAGACCAAATAATCAATCTGTCATTGGAACTAGATGGGTTTTTCGAAATAAACTCAATGAAAACGGTTTGCTTACGAGGAACAAGGCTACACTAGTGGCCCAAGTATAAAAACAGGAAGAAGACATTGATTTTGAAGAATAATTTGCTCATGTCTCTAGACTAGAGGCTATTAGAATTTTTCTAGCATTTTCTACAATTAAAAATTTCAAAGTTTTTCAAATGGATGTTAAAAGTTCATTTCTTAATGGTATCATAAATGAAGAGGTTTATGTTGATCAACTTCTTGGTTTTAAAACTCCTGCATTGATTAGTCATGCTTATAGATTGGACAAATCTCTTTACAGTCTTAAACATTCTCCTAGAGCGTGGTATGATACACATACAAAATTTCTGTTTGATCATGATTTTACTATAGGATCTGTGGATAAAACATTATTCAAATTTGAGAAAAATGATCATATACTACTTGTATAAATTTATGTGGATGATATTATTTTTGGTTCAACTAATCCCAAATAATGTGAAAAGTTTTCCAAGATGATGACTTACAAATTTAAAATGAGTATGATGGGGTAGTTGAGTTTTTTCTTAGGCTTTCAAGTTCGACAGATTGAAGGAGGCACTTTCATCAATCAAGCCAAGTATACAAAAGACCAATTAAATAATTTTGGCATGAAAAACTATTTTGTTGTTGCAACCCCAATGAGTTCTTCAATCAAGCTAGATAAGGATGAAGATGGTCAAAACGTTGACATCACTTCCTATCGTGGAATCATTGGCTCTCTTCTTTACCTAACAACAAGTCGAACAAACATCCTATTTGCGATTGGAGTATTTGGGAAATTTCAGGCTAATCCTAAACAATCGCACTATATTGCTGCTAAAAGAATATTAAAATATCTTCAGAGCACTCAAAATCTAGGACTGTGGTATCCAAAGGATTCCAGTTTGAACTTAACAAGCAACTTTAATGCAGACAATGCAGGATGTAAATTAGACCGAAAAACTACCAGCAGGACTTGGCATTTCTTAGGTGACTGGCTCGTGTCATGGTAAAACAAGAAGTAAACGTTTGTTGCAAACTCAACGGTAGAAGTAGAGTACCTTGCAGTCGGTAGTTACTATGATCAACTACTCTAGATCCAACAACAGCTAAGAGATATCAGTATCGAGGCTGTGAAGTCCCTGATATTCTATGACAACACTGGCGCCATTGCTATAACATATAATTTAGTGTTGTACTTGAGGACCAAACACATCGATATCCAACATCATTTTATTCGGGAACATGTGATGTAGAAGCATATTCAGCAAGAATATGTGTCAACCGACCAGCAAATGGCCGAAATTTTCACCAAGCCACTCCAAGAGGCTAAGTTCTCTTACCTTAGAAATATTTTGGGTCCTGCTGATACTAACTAAATTATTCTTAAAATACCGGCATGCATTTAGGGATAAACTCCCTCATTGTCAAAAAGAAAAAAAATTTGCATTTACCTTCATGAAAAAACAAGCATATTCTCAAGGAGAAGCATTTGTCTCTCAAAAATGTCTTTTTAGTATAAAACCTTGACTACGGTATTTCCTCAAAACCGACCGGTTTTCCAAAAATCTCTCTATTTTCCAAAACCGGTCGGATATTCACATTTTCAATCTTCTAAAAACTCGCATTTTCATAAACTTAGAAGAAAAAAATAATCTCAGATAAATAAAACCGGACAGTCTTCTCCTTTTGAAATCGGTAAAATCACTCTACCGAAACAAGTGTAAATAAAACCGAACGACTTAAGAAAAAGAGAGATAAAACCGATCAGTTATAGAAAAACTACCGCCCGGTAAAATTTTCGGTTCCAAGAGGAAACAATTTTTCTTTGGGCCTAAATAACCGATCTCCTAAATACCGATTTTGCAGACAGTCCACTAGTTATCTACAAGAAAAATTTATGTAGCTTCTTTTTCCAATCCAAATGGGACAGCTGGCTAGTGTTTAGCATGTCTTGTATGAATCACTCCTTCTTAAAAGGCAAACAGACATTCGTCAAATAATGTGAAGACCTATGTCTATCACCGTACAAATCGGACGACTGATATTTAAACAAAAAGAGTTACTTTCTTGGAAATGAAACGACTATATTCTTTTGTCCAATAGAATTTAGGATGAATTCCCAATCATAACCTCATCAATTTAATGATGCCCTCACGAAAAGGAAAAATTCACATATGAAAATCTTCAAACCATATCATCTCTTTCAGGAATCAAAGACATGAATCCATCCCCCTCTAACAACACCCTTCTCATCGATTTTGAATCCATTCTATCTAGTGAAAATGAAGAAATTGTCTCCATGTTAAAATCTCTAGAAGACACGGGCCTGAGACCTTTACTAGAAGATCACCATGTTATATATGCTGATGTAGTGGTTGAGTTTTTCAAAAACGCTAAGGTGTTCTGCGGTGATCTCATCATGTCTAAGGTTCAAATGAAGGAATTCATCTTCGCTGAAGAAGACTTCGCACGTAGCTGCAAACTTCCAACCGAATGGTTTACTGACTTCTCCTTATCAAATGAAATAATCGATGATATGTCCTACTACTTCTCAAGTTCCTTCGATCCCTTCGAAACTCATGGAACCAAATCTCTCCTACAAACTGAATACCAAATTGTCAGCGAGGTCGTTGGAAAATATATTCTAACCAAGGAATCCATTAATATGTATTCTAAGAAAGCTTTTGAAATGATGGTAGCCATCATAAGAGGTATTTCCATAAACTAGTCGAAAGTAATCTTTGACAATTTGAAGAAAATGATCTCTTCGGACAAAACACTGACCGATTAAGCATCTCAGCTAAGTTGTCTCTTCTTTGATCTTGACATCTACCTTGGTCCAGGAGTTTGACTCATCCCATCCCAGCTTCTAACAAAAGAAAGGGTTCAGATGTATATTGATATGGTAGAAAGAGCGAGGATCAAGAGGAAAATTATCTTTGGATCTCCAAGTTCTCAATCTTAGAATCACAATCTTTCCATTATCTTATTCGAAAAGGAAACCAGTCATTTTGTACCATGAACCAGTTACAATAATTGTTGAATTGCCTACTTAGCTAGAATTTTTAATGAAGTCAAGGTTTATTAAAACTTAAGCTGCATCGGTTATCTGTCTCATGAAGAAATCTTCGCTTCTCAAAAATATATCAACCGTCTAATGCACTCAAAATGCATTACTTGTCTCAATTCACTCGGTTTTTGAGCAAAAACCGATCGGTTTGGTTTTTCCTTTACATAAATGTTCGATCACTTTGGGAAAGAATATGTCAAGTTATACATGTGAACCTCTCAGTAGTATCTTTGAAAAGTTGTCTTAATCAATTAAATCTGATTCCAATTTTAAAAAAAAAAATCATTCCTCGAGTAACGTGAAAAGTTATGTCTCTTAAACTCATATTTATGACTAATATAATAACTAGATTCCTTAACCCAATAGATTTTAGGATGTCTCTTGAGCTGTTTCATATGCATATTTAAGGATGATCTTTCTAACAACAACTCACAACAAGTTCATCTTAGATTTCTTTAAAGTCTAGAAATCTTCTTCTTTGTCTCTTCTTTCCAAAATTAATCCAGCATTTGCTCATAACACTCTTCAAGTCGATTTCAACTTAGTTCTATCTCTTGAAGATAATGAGGTTCTCAAAATGGTGTTCCTACCTTTGGAAAATACTAGGGTGAGAGTTTTTTGAAGGAGATCAAGTGATCTATGAAGAAGAGGTCTTTGAATTTTCCAAAAACGCAAGAGTTGTTGACGACTTCATCTTGTCAAAAGTGAGAGGAGAATCATTTATGATAGAAGAGGAAGATTTCACTCAGCTGTTTGATCTTCCCATCGAAGGGTTCTCCGAATTTCTTCCATCCCTAGACAATATCATCCAAGACATGACCCTCCTCTTCTCCAACTCTCCAAATCACATGGAAACTCATGGAGTCAAATCCATGTAAAGTCCTCATATTAAAATTTTTAGTGACATAGTTGGTAGATCTATCATGGAAAAAGAGTCCACTCATCTCTACACAAAGAAAATCTTCGAGATGATGATCGCCATAGTCAATGACATCCCAATCAACTAGTCACATGTTATTTTTATAAATCTAATGAGAATGATCTCTTCACCGAGGATGATGACCGAATATGTCTCTTAACCCAACAACATTCTCCTCGCACTCAATATCAATCTTAGACCTAGAACCTATCTTAAACCATCCAATATTCTGACCAAAGAAAGATTCGAAAGATGGATGAATAGGATAAAAGCGGCACAAGCTAGAAGGAATAAAATCTAAGACTTTTAAGTCATTGCATTATGTCATTTTTATGCCTAATGAATGTAAATCAGTTATTTTTCTTCAAAACGGATTATCTTATCTTGAATTGGCATTTTAATTATTGAAGTTATAATGAACTAAGTTGCATTTAATAAATATTTTAAATGTAAAATATTAATTAATGTTTAAATGGTTATATACATTTTTGGATTAAAATTAATTATTGATTTTATTGGAAATAGACTTATTTTCAAATGAGGCGCCAATTTTGCCTATTTTGATGGGGCGTGGGGACACGCACTAAAAATTGATGGTTTAGTGCCCTACTTTGGTAATCATTCATAAAACCGACACAATAAAATGGAAAGTATGTCGAACTTCAGGAATATATTATACGCAATCCTTAAGATATCTTATCTACAAAACCCTAGAACATCCCTCTTGCTCTAACATCTCTCTAGAAGCTATACATCTTCATCTTCTCTGTTAAACTAAAAACATCACAATGGGAAAAGATAATTCCCTATTTAATCATATTGTCCAGGTTAACTTCGACAACAACCATCATGGAGGATCGATCGAGATGCGGAAGTTACTACAATCTTTTGAAGAATCTGGTTTGAGGAACTTTCTGGAAGGTCCGACGATCTATTATCTAAAAGCGGTTCGTGAGGTCTTCTGCATGGAGAGGTTAGTAAACAGTTCCATTATGGCCAAAATTAATGGCGTGGAATTCACTATCACCGAAAAACTATTTGTTGAAGTTCTGAAACTCCCAACGAAGCACCGAGATTTCACAAAGAGGCTATCTCAAACCACGACATCCATATTACAAATGTTATTCTCTGATACCAATATTACCGTAAGCTTTAACGGAAAGAAGAAGGATTTGAAATTTGAATACCTCATCTTGTGTGATATTACTGCCAAAGAATTATAAGGGAAGAGCGGGACCATCGACTATCAAATCGATCCAAGTTCGATATGATGGGCGCCATAGTGAGAGGTGACAAGATAAACCGGGGACATATTCTCTTCGACAATCTATGAGAGATGGTGTCCCCAATCCAACAGAAGCATTGCCTTTGCCATACGGATCAGTTGGATCTTAAACCACCTAAATGTACCAACCGGTCCAAGTACTCCACTTTCCTTCAGCAAAATATTAACTTTTGTTAGCACTAGGAGGTATTTCGTTTGAATGAGAATGGCCAAGGGATCTATGTTCAGAGCCTCTAGCCAACAATTGAGTGCCACAAGAGCCGCTAGAGAAAAGACAAAGAATGGTTCCAAGCGCTCCAACCTATACAACCAGACATAATCATTAAAGAGAATCTGATTTGTCGCCGAATATACCGTCAGCACTGACAATATGGCAAGTACAAGACAAAAGGAAACAAATGAGATCTCCTCCGCCCAACAGAAAAATCAACCCGAGGTAAATATTCCAACACTGCCTCATTTTGATGCCACATTTATTATTCTGCCTTAGAAGTAAGTCTCGGTACTTCCTAATACTACGATTGAGCCTGCGGTTCTAGAGGTTCAATCAGTAGTATTTGATATTATACAATAGGTGTTGATGAAACCGATTGGATAGATGAAACTGATCGATTAAATATTGTTGCTGAAACCGATTGGTCATCTCCACTTAAAACCGATGGGTCCACCGTATTAGAAACTGGCCATCTAGAGAAGGTATCTACCGGTCAAACAAATGCGATTCAAGAGATTCAAGAGGAGATCCCAATCGATGTTGTGGATAGTCCAACTCCAAATGCTCAGATAATCATAGAAGCCACTCCTACCCCTATCGAATCGCTCAAAGAATTAATTATAGACACTAATAAAGATGATGAAGATGCTGAGAAAACCGTTAGGCATATTCTCATGGTGATTTACATGAAATCTAATGAAACCGTGGATCTGTTTTAGGCATGGGCAAACATAAGGCTTGCGACTATTTTAGTGAAGTTTTTCCGGAAGTTCCAGAAGAAAAGAAGTGATATACACTTCTATATTTGGAAAGGGTGGTCTTTTTCTTGACCAGAACAACATAAGTTGTTGAGGCTCTACTAAGGAGCGAACTTGTTGAGGCTTTTGCTAGAAGGAATGTGTTGCTTCCAATCCTTGAAAAACACGAAGAAGAGTTCAATCTAACGGGGGATATAACAAGAGCAGATAAGAATGTTATTATGCTATTGAAAGCTGTTATGGAGGATTTTCTATTAACCATTTCGAAATTTGAAAGCAGCAAGTCAACGCATGTACCGGTTGAAGAGGTGTCTCCTCCTCATCAAGGTGAAACTGAAATAATCAAAACCGAGCCTTTGGATCCTAAAGAAATAACTTCTCCAAGAAAGTGGAAGAGTTTAGAAGAAAGAAATTTGTTTAATGGGTATGAGGTCCGAGGGCCATGCATCAAAGAGAAATATCTTGGCATGTCTAAATAGAAGTATGAAGAAATAACCAAAAGACAAAAGATCACTTCGGCTGACGAATTAGACCATGGCCTAATGGGATCAACCTTTGATGAATCTGATAAAGAGGATGGGCAAGATACTGCCAATTCCAATCCATCACCTGTTGAAGAGGAATTTGAAGCTCCTCCTGCCAAAACACTAATCCTTGCCAAATCTATACCGAGTAAGTCCTCTGGTCATGATCATAAGACAAAAAATGACAGTGATGAAAGACCAACTTGTACGGAACGATCTTTTCAGTTGAGCTCTCCACATGCACTACTTATTCAATCCTCCGCTCTTGACCTAACTCGATCCAACTATGAGGAAAATCCAAGGCTAGATGTTGAGAAGATTATCTGGAACATTCTAGCTCTATGACAAGCATCTGTACATAGAAAGAAAACAAGCATCCTCATCAGGCTATCACAATCAGGGATTAGTAGGGTGAAGGACAGAGTTGAGGCATGAATTGGGACAAATAAAACCCATGATCTGAAAGACACTCACTACTATTGAAGTCGTATCATTGCAACTTGTCGAGATAGTCAAATTCCATAGTGTTGCCGATGATGAGAAATTAAGGGAGCATGAAGACGCTACCCTCCGTATTTAGGAGGAAAAAAACGCAAAAGGTAAGGTTGTTGAACAAGTTGACAAAGAGGATGCTCGACGTATTCAAGAGGATACTAATGCAGATTATACAGCCATGCCAGTGACTACTACAAAAAGACTAAGGGGTTAAAAAGAAGAAAACGAAGGAAGTGGCGAATGATATGATATTGGCCCAATATAACCCGAAAATTGCAAATATTCGAGCTCAACCGGAAGTATCCCAATCGGAGATTCCACGTAGTGCTCGGTCAAGTCGAAGAATACATCGAGATAATGAGTCTACAGATGAAGATGATCTGATTCCATCACGAAAAAAGGGGTCGTGGAAATGCTACCGGAGATCCGCCCAGTTCCTTCATGCAGGGGCAAAGGATTTATATGGAAAAGAGGGCAGCTGAAGCTGCAAGGAAAAGAGGGAGACACTAAAACTTTCTTCTCTTTTTATGCTTTTTCATTTATGTCCTTAAGATCAGTACTTTATTATTGAAACATTTGATTTTCCTTACTAACATTATTTCTCATTATGCTTATTAAACAGGGATGTTCACTTTATAATCATTATGAGACTTATGGCTGGTTTTGATACTTTTAGGTTAAAAATATCAAAAAGGGAGAATTTTCTAAAAAACATATGAGGAACACATTACTGATTTGAAAAATCAACTGGTTTTGAATATTTATTCTAAATAATCAAAAAGTGAGAAATTATTAGATTAAAATGAATAAATAAACTAGTACAAACGACCAACGATTATAAAATTACAAGGTTTTAAATATTTATTCTAAATAATCAAAAATGGAGAAATTGTTAGATAAAATAGATAATTATTCTTAATAAAGAGCTTAACCAAGTTAATTTTGTACAGGATAAAGAAACTGAGAATTAAAACTGTTCTATTTCCCCTTAAAGATGGCTGCAAAAATCCTCAAACACTTATAAAGAAGCGGTACCAGTAGTCTGACCGGTAGGCTGACCGGCAGTCTGACCAGTAGTCTAACCGATAGTCTGATCGGTAGTCTGCTCGGTTATATATAAAGAAGCGCAACCGGTAGTATGACCGTAGTTTGCTCGTTTATATATAAGAAACAGAACTAATAGTATCCTTACTTCGATTTTATCATATGCGGGACCAGTAGTTCTTCTATATCGGTTATAAGTTTGGTAGCATCTATTTAACTGTAGTATGCTCAGTTCTAATTTAAGAAGCAGAATCGGTAATATGTTAAAACGGTCTTATACAAGGCGCAATCGGCAGTTTCCACATCAGTGTTATGCAGAACGTATCCGGTTATTGCAGAGAACAACTTTCACATGTCCAGACTGTTTTATTGCCATTTTGGTGCAACTCTAATGAAGATTTCTTGGGAAAAGATGTCTACCAACTAAATATAGACTACCATTTTGGTACAAGTCTGACGTAGTCTACTGGGAGTAGTTGTCTTCCATATTGTTCTAGATAGCCAAATTATTAGAAGAGAAAATTTTATGTTAATTGCTCCTCGGAAATCATTAATCCAATTCATTCAATGTTGACTTATTATCAGAGTACAAACAAGATCAAATGATATCACATCTACTGTACTACTCTAAACCTCAACCAATCACAATCAAGAAAGGTATAATATCAAGCAAATATATCCATTGAAGAAGCAAATATATCCGTTGATATATTTGCCTACTTAAGAAGATAGAAGTCATCTGCTTCTGCACGTTTTGTTTTTACCTAGTTAATATTTAAATTTTACAACATGTGTAATCTGAATCCTTGTTATCAAATCGCTCAAGCTTTCAAACAGTGTGTGTTAGAAACTCAAGTGTATTACAATATTACCTATTATGTGTGAGTGGTGAGTATTGTAATTTGACAGAATCTGTTTATGTTCAACAGAGTTAACTTATTGGAAGGTCGAAAACGAGTAGTTATTAAGCCTCGATTGTTCGACTAAGTCTGAGTACGTGTTGTAAACGGATTGAATATTCTAGTGAATAGACTTCTCAAAGGTTTGAGAAGAAAGGTGACATAGGAGTTTTATCTCCGAACATCCATAAATCTTGTGTTGTGTCTTATTTCCCTTAATATTTTCTAAACCGTGTATTTATTGCTTCAAGTTGAAACAAACACTTCCTCACTTGAACTCAGTTCAAGAGTTTGTGACAATTTACGAAAAATAGATATCGATATTAACTTCTAAAAAGTTTATTATCAATCGACGTGTGTGTAAGCGTTCTTCAATAGTTAGACCCTAGTCCCTATTGGAAATCCCGATCCTAACAAGATAGTTAGCCTAGAAGTTCAAAAGCAGGTGGTTGTTATGTTATGTGGTTTTTGACTGTGTTTTTGTAGTGTGTTCTATACAAATCAAAGCCTTCTAGTGGATATCCTTCCGGTTGTGGAAGAAGAGGCGACGTAGAAGTTTTATCTTCGAACATCTATAAAACTCCCAGTGTACTATACTTTCTTCCATTTACATTCCTTAATCTGATGTTTCAAATCCAACAAACTGTTCCGTACTTGAACTTGTTGAAGAGTTTGTTATGATTTGCAAAGAATTGAAACATGTTTTAACTTCAAACAAAGTTAAAATCTAATTAAAGTTATAAGTTGTTCATAATAGCAATTTTATTGTCCACAACGATTCTAACAATTTTATTTTAGGAATTAACTAGGACCATTTCACTAAAAATAAATTGAAAAACCTCACGATTTTTTAAAAAATGTTTATGCCTTGTGTTCAAGATTTATTTTATTTTGCTATGAACTCTTAATTTTCTTGTATATTTTGAAAATATATTATATATATATAACATTTGAGCCCAAGAATATTTGGGTAATGAGCTATTCTTGGCTATCTTTTGATCAAAAATTAAGGTTCTCGATCGTTTGTCTGAGAAACACTACAAGTGTTGGGTCAAATTATTATAAATAAGGGTCAAATTATTTTAACTAACGGTATTTTGATGATGAGTTTGTATAAAATATAAATAAGAAGGAATCTAAGCCATCTAATTGTTTTTGTGCAGGTGCATTAAAACATGTTAAGTTTGACTTAGCTTGAATCATGTTCATTAGACGTATTGGTTATTAGACGCACTTAGACGTGTATTTTAGCAGATACGTAGTTAGACGTGCAATTTAGAAAATACGTAGTTAGACGTGCAGTTTAACATACATAATTAGACGTGCATTCTAACAGATACGTAGTTAGACATGTAGTCTAACAGACGTAGTCAGACATGCAGTCTATCAAATAATTAGTTAGACGTGCAGTCTAACAAATACGTAGTTAGACGTGCAGTCTAACAGACGTAGTTAGACGTGCAGTCTAATAGACGTAGTTATACATACAGTCTAACAGATACGTAGTTAGACGTGCAGTCTAACAGATACGTAGTTAGACGTGTAGTCTAACAGATACGTAGTTAGACGTTCAGTCTAACATATACGTAGTTAGACGTGCAGTCTAACAGACGTAGTTAGACGTGCAGTCTAACAGATATAGTTAGATGTGCAGTCTAACAGACGTAGTTAAACATGCAGTCTAACAGATACGTAGTTAGATGTGCAGTCTAACAGACGTAGTTAGACGTGCATTCTAATAGAGATGTAGTTAGATGTGCAGTCTAACAAACGTAGTTAGACGTGCAGTCTAATAGATACCTAGTTAGACGTGCAGTTTAATAGATACGTAGTTAGACGTACAGTCTAACAGACGTAGTTAGATGTACAGTCTAACAGATACGTAGTTAGACGTGTAGTCTAACAGACTTAGTTAGATGTGTAGTCTAACAGATACGTAGTTAGACGTGCAGTCTAACAAATACGTAGTTAGATTTGTAGTCTAATAGACGTAGTTAGACGTGCAGTCTAAAAGATATGTAGTTAGACGTGCAGTCTAACATATATGTAGTTAGACGTACAGTCTAACAGACGTAGTTAGACGTGTAGTCTAACAGATGAAAGTTAGAAATGGAGTTTAACTCCTTCATATTAGTCTGAAGGCACACATAGTTAGACGTGTTGTCTAACTCCATTAGACTTGGTTGTCTAATGAATCCTACTATTAGACGGGGGCGTCTAACTTCATTTGACTTGTCAGTCCAATTAGAGCACGTCTAATGCCTTGCTTCAGCAATTGCTTGAAGTTAGCATTCGTCTACCCACGATCAACTAGCTGTATGCTACTCCTGCTCCACTTATCCGTGCAGATCAATACGACAGCCAGTTACATCCGATGAATTAATGTTGCGTAAGCAAATATTTTTCCCACTACTTGTTTCTTGCAAGACAATCCTAGAATAATATTCGGCGCACTACTAGATTGGTACAGCCACGATCTTTGTGCACAGTGTCTGTTGTACCTGTGTACTATAGAGGCTTTCTAATGGGTGCTTGTCACATGTCATTATGGAAGATTCGACTGTTGGCACATGTTCTCTATTTAAAGATCCTCAAGGACAACGAACGAACACACACACATACGTATACAGAAGATACACGAACGAACAAGCCATACTTGCGAACTTATAATTATTCTTACGAATTTATTTATTGCTTACTGTGTTTGTACATCAAGAGAAAGATAGAATCAAAGTATTGTCTAGCTGAGTTATATTCTTTAATATAATGTAAGTTGAACAGAGTTTATTTTGTTCAATAGTGACCTAGATTTGCAATTGTATTTGATTCCAAGAAAAGTATAGTGAATCCTTCCGGTAGTTGGAAGAAGGGGTGACATAGAAGAGTTTTTCTCCGAACATCCATAAACAACTCTGTGTGTCATTTACATTCTTTCATCTTCTCCTTCATCGGTTCTTAGTTTCAAACCTTAGCAAATGTTTCCACACTTGAATCGCTTCATGAGTTTGTGAAAAATAGAAAGTGATACAAATCTCTAACAGGATTTCTATCAAACCGTTTTTTGCAAGAAGTTTTCATCAATAGTTAGACCCCTGTCTCTATTGGTGCCACTGATCCTTTCAAGAAGTAACTAGTTTTTCCATAATGATGCTTCTTCTAGCCTTCCATATGCTTCTCTAGAACTTTCTAAGAAACTAATTATGTTTCTTTCTATTGTGAGCACGTCTGATCGAGAAACTAATTTAGGCGATGGAGAAAACAAATTACTTGATCAAGAAATTGAATCAACAACTAATTGTACATCTAGTTACACTTGGAAGAAATATTTAAGTACCTACCCAATGAGTAATAACAATTGTTCCGACACTTTTCCTGCTTCCATGGTGCTGCTCACCATCCTACCGGGCACTCTTCTAATGGATCTCTTTCCCGACACTTCTGACCGAGGGATCGATCCTCTGTCATTCTGTTGTTCTTCACTCGACCGAGGATGCTTCTCCTAGCTGTCGAGGCTTATGACTTAGAAATTCGAACGCTACCCATCCAATGTTGCTCTTGATCGATGTGGTTTCTTCTATTTTTCAAGACAACCGAATAAATGGACAACCACCGAGGATGCAAGCATGTTTTCCACCCGTTTTTAGCCAGCAACAGAGGGATGGCTTCACATGCGAGTCACCACCTAGTTTTCTATTTTATTTTTCGGTCATGCATAGGTTTAGATTTATTTTTCTTGGTTTATTTTTGATATTGTAATTTTGTGTTTTGTTTCATCCTATATTATCTAAACTAAAATTAAAATACAACATCAAAAACCTCAAAAATCAAATACAAAAGTATAAAACATCAAAAACCAAAAACAATATAAAACATAAAAATAAAATATTAAAGGTTTCTCCATGAGTTTTCTTGAACTCTAAACACATTTCACCTTAAATAAACACATTCCTAAGAACTTGAGAATTTATAGACTTCGAATAACCTTAATCTTTGGATATCTAAATTATTAGTCTCTTTACATTTAAGACAAATTATGATCATTCTATTGTTGTACCTTTTTCTTGCTTTGTTGTATTAAAAACACAAAATTCATAGTAAAAAAAAAGACTAATTAGTGAGAAAAATAGCGATTTGTCTAAAGGTCAATTGTCATTATCAAAGTAGTAGCGATTGGATTGAATTTCAATTGCTACTACCTTTATAATAGCGATTGGTCTAAAGCCAATCGCTACTACTTGACATAACGATGATTGGTTACAAAACCAATTGCTATAAACTTAGTTAAAAACCGTGAAAAAATGTGTCATATTTTACAGCTATTATTTTTTTAATAGAGATTGGATAAGTGACCAATCACTATTCCTTTAGCATTTTAGCGATTGAAACATAGACCGATCGTTATAACCTTGATATAATAATTATGACCAATTGAGAATAAGTGTTTGCCTAGAAAAGATGAACAAGGAATTGCCTTAAAAGAGTTTCAATTGATATTGGTATACATATAAATACCAATAATACTAAATGAATTTGAGATAGACTTGGTAAAAATTTGTGTTAATAATAATAGCATACAGATCCGTTAATTTGTGTTAATCATTTTGGTTAGGTATTATCATTGATAATAGCATTTAAACACATCAATTTGGGTTAATTATTGTGGTTTGGTTTTAGGGTTGTCTTGTTTTTATTATATTTTTATCATTTTTTTACTAACCCACATTTAAAATTATTATTTAAAAAATAAATTCTCTTAAATTTGTTATTTGAGTTACCCAAATTATTACTTATTATTATAATGAGATTTTTTCAACACTATTTATTATACCAAAGATTTACCCAAAAGTCTATTCCATAGAAAATTCTTACTAATTAAATTTTTTTTTTCAACATCATCACAAAAATTGATTTTTATAAAGTTTTATTGAAAATGGTAAATAAAACATTTAAACTAACGTTCACCATAGTACTTGAACCCATGACCACAAGATGATAATAATATAACTCAAACATAATAGCAATTGGTACATTCACCAATTGCTATTTACATAAGTCATACTAGCAATTGGTACCCACACCAATCGTTATTTCCCATTAAAACCATTTTTATCACGAGAGCCTCCCCTACTCCCCGCTTATCTCCTTCCGCTTATACTTCTCCGCTGATTTTCTTATCCTCTCCGCCGATTCTTTCAAGATCCACAGTTGTTGCCTCTTGTTTAACCTCCACCGCCTATTGCGATTATCTGTTGTTCAACCTCTGCCGCCTATCACTACCGGTTCTCCCTTCGTTTGTTTAGCCTGTCGTCGTATGCCCGCCTTTCACCTCCCCCATTTCGCCCTAGATTTCAAATAGGTAAATAGTCTTCATTTATAACTTTATAAGATTCATTAGATTCACCATAAATCTAATTTTCATCAATTTCTTTGTGAATTTGTGGAACTTTTACTTTATTAGGTTTTCGATAAATTACTTGTTAGCCTAAGATTCTTGAGATTGTTTTAAGTTTTGGATAACCAACCTGTTAGCATAAGATTCTTGAATTCTTGAGATTGTTTTATGTTTTGGTTTCTTAGCCTAAGATTCTTGATATTGTTTGAAGATTTCCAAAAAAACATTTTCATTTTATATTATAATACTTGCACACCATATTAATTTTATTTAATTTCCATAGTTTAATATTGTGAATTATAATCACAAATTGATGTATTCTACTTCATCTTATTTGAAAATTAATCAATGCAAATGATAATTTATTTTATCTATTTGTGAAGTTGTTTGATTTTGATAGATTTAGGTTTTATTTGATCTATTTTCAAATAATGCTCACAAGTTATTTGGTTAAATACTAATATATGTTGTTGGTTTCAAAATTGTAATTTTATCGAATGTCAAGCTTTAGACATGATCTTAATGAGTTTTAATGGTTTCAGAATTATGATTTTTTAGTTTAACTGAAGTGGTTTCATGATTGGGGTATTTGAATTTGTGCTTTAATTTCATTTCTTTTAGGTTAAGTGCTAGATCGAGGAGTTGTTGAAGACATGTTTTTCTCGCGCCACTTGAGTTATTTGTTTTTCATTTGAGACCGAAGTTTTTCTTGAATCTAGGTATTTAAACTTAAATTCTTATGTCATAGTTGAAATTGAAAATAAAAGATTATGTGCATGATTTGATGTTGGATTTAGGTTTTGATAGATATTGATTTAGGTTTTGATAGATATTGAGTTAGGTTTTAACATGATATTGATTTAGGTTTTGACAAGACATTGATATTGATATTGATATTGATACATCAAGGAGTCGATTCTTGATGTAAGGAAGCATTTGATTTTATATGGAATAAGAAAGAACTATACATTTTGGAATTGTCATGGGGAAAAACAACGACGCAATGATAGGATAGCTATACAAATTGATAGTAGTTCTAATGTACAAACTGAAGGAGATAATTTGGGAATACATCATATTGATGCTATAGTGGATGTAAACTTGGAGCGTAATAATTTTGATGGTGATATTTGTATGATAAATATCATAAACGATTTATATCCACATGGTGTTGATGCATCAAATGAGAAAGTGGCAAATGATGAAGGGATAAATGAGGAAGGGGAAAATGAGGATGTTAAGAAATTTTATAGACTCTTAAACGAATCAAATGAAGCATTGTATGAAAGCTCCCGAATTTCAAAGGCATCATCATTATTAATATTACTCCACCTCAAGAATGTTGGACAATGGACAAATTCTTCATTTAACATGTTGTTAAAATTGTTTAAGGAAAAAATATTATCGGTGAATTCTAATCTTCCTGATTCTTATTATCATTGTAAGAAGTTTCTTATAGATGTTGGTCTTTCTTATGAGAAGATAGATGCTTGTAAAAACCGTTGTATGTTGTAATGAAAATATGACAAGATTTTGAATTCTTGTAAAGTGTGTGGAGTATATTGGAGGAAAACTGAAGAATCGAGTGGAGAACCTAAGAAGAAAGTGAATAGAAAACTATCCCCAATATGGTTTTACGTTACTTCCCACTAATACCGAGATTGGAAAGATTATATATGTGTTCTAAAACTGCTCTTTAAATGATGTGGCACAAAGATACAATGGTTGATAATGAAGTTTTGCGACATCCCGCTAATTCTTTGGCATGGAAATCATTCGAAGAAGATTATCCAAATTTTGCAATTGATCATCGTAATGTAAGACTTGGTCTCGCAAGTGATGAATTTCAATTGTTTGCACATGGAAAGACATCGTATAAAATTTGGCCAATGATCGTCATTCCTTATAATGTTCCTCCGACACTTAGAATGAACTATTCCAATTTTATACTATCCATATTAATTCCGGGTCCAGAGAGTTGAGACGATGCAATTGATATATTTTTACAGCCGTTAATTGACAAATTAAGTAAGTTGTGGATTACCAGCATAGAAACTTATGACGTTTCAACATCTCAGAACATTAAATTGTGTCCTAGTTTAATGTGGACAATAAATGACTATACAACTTATGTAAATTTGTCTGGATGGAGTACGAAGGGAAAATTTGCATGCCCATCTTGTAATAAGAACACTTGCTCCATGAGATTGACAAATGGTAATAAAGAGTGTTACATGTGTCATTGACAAATTTTCCAACCAAATCATAAATTTCGTAGACAAAAGGAATTATTCAATGGAACTATCGAATTCAAAAGTGCGCCTCAATTATTATCGGGACGTGAGATTCTTAGACAAGTACGCGATTTGAAGGGTAGAGTTCTCACTCGAGATCCCACTAGAAAGGATATTGTGAATCATCAAAATCGAGGTGACAATTGGAATAAGATGAGTATTTTCTTTGAATTACCTTATTGGAAAGATTTATTACTAAGACATAATTTAGACGTGATGCATATTGACAAAAATATATGTGATAGTGTTCTTGGAACCATCATAGATCTAAAAGGAAAAACCAAAGATAATTTAAAAGCACGTCAAGATAATCAAAATTGACTAAAGAACAAAAAAAATTGTCACTTATTTCACTCCGATCTTGATTTAATTTCACTCAACTTCACCCTTTTATGTTATAATGTTGTTTAATAATATGTTATTAATATTTATGTGCATTTAAATTTGTGTTTAAAGCCAATAGTGGTCACCAATTGGTTAAAATTAGGATTGAGGTCGAATAATCAAAGCACAACAAAGTTTTTGTTGTAGCAACTTTTCATCAATGCTCTTGGCGCTTCTTCAAGGTATCGCGACGCAGATGTCGATGCTTCATCTACTCTTGCTTGATTCATGCGCGTTTGAAGAGGAAACATACCATAATTCATGCATGTCAAATATTTGTGACGCTTCCGATCGAGGAAGCCTTCTGTTGTCTTGTCATTATTGTTGTTTTCTATTTGACCGAGAAAACATAGTCGTTAGACATGTGTCTGACACATCCGACCGTGAAATTTCCAGTGATCCACAAGTGTGGTTGTATTTTACCAGAATGTGCACTAAAGACTCTTGGCTAAGTTTCATGACGCTTACGACTGTAGACCTATCTTGCATCTTGATGTTTTTTCACTAGATAGGACTTCCTTGTTGGTGCCTACTATTGAATGAGGGATGACGATATATCCAACCGAGATGACTAACCAGATGCTATACCCGACCATAGGCTTGTTTCTTCTTATATAAACGAAAGAGGACACCATCTTCGACCGATGTTCAACTCGCCCGAGAAGCTATTATTTTCCTTATTGTTGTTGGTTGTTGACCAAGATAGGCATCTACTTTGAACGAGGAATTAAAGTCTACTATAACCACGATCGAGGGACGAATTGTAACCCAATGTGGCTGCGACCGAAGAACTAAAGCCCGTTTCTACCTCAATAGATAGTGACCGAGAAGTGGCATATATTTCAACCGAAAATCTCTAGCACTTTTTTCAGCTACGACCGAAGGTTCTTTAAGCGACCGATCTTCATCGGTCGCACACAGTTTGTCTATATTTCACTTTTAATTTTGCGCATGAACTTTAATTGAATTTTCTACTTTGGAATTTTGTTGGTTTTAAAATATTGTAGGTTTTTTTTAAGATTGGGATCGCCGATAGGGGACGGGAGTCCGGCTAAAGGAGATCGCTTACAAAAAACACACACCAATTGGCACTAATCCGGTTAGAGATTAGAACCGTTCTTAACACTATGCAGGTTGTCACAGACTCTTGAAGCGAGTTCAATGGCGGAAATGTTTGTTTCAACCTGAAGCAAATGCACACGATTCGGTTAAGGAAGGTAGTATAGAGAATTCGGTTGAAGTGATGTGAAATCGGTTCAATGGAAATAAGTATATGTAATGATTCGGTATGGTTGGAATGGGGGAAAGCCGGTTTGGTTAGTTTAATGACATAAAGTAAATTAAGAACATAGAACACAAATTTTTATGGATGTTCGGAGAAAACTCTCATACGTCACCCCTTATTCTCAAACAATGAGAAGGATATTCACTAATGGAATATTCAATGACACAATACGATCGAGTCTTATTTACTGCTCGTCGTTCACTTTACAACACTTACACAGTGATGTAATACACTTTTACAATAGAATGTTTAATGTTTACAATTGTTTCACTTTGATCAAGAGAACTTTATACATTTTGTATGTTTTAGATGCTTTTCAAGTTCGATCAGGTGAGAATAGGTTGGTAACGTGTATGTATCTTCAATGCGTTGGCTTTCTTTTATATGGGAAATATGACAACGGTCATATTTATCTCTCTTGAGTTAATTGGTCATATGTAGTCGAGTCGGTCAAAGTAGGTAGCGTGCATGCTTTGCCTTTTTTACACATGACAACCATGCAATAAGCAGTCGTCTGTACCATGAAGATTGCTTGTGAACTTGGATAAAATTAGGTAATCATTAGATTGCCACATGCCGTATTTCAGATCCATCTTCTGCATATTCCCAAGGAATATTTATTACGTCATCTTCAGATTTTCCATAACTTTAAGTGATCTTCTCGTTGGCTTTAGAATCTTTAATATGTTGAGTTTAGCCAGATATTATAGGTTTGCAACTCTAGCTGGGCCTGAAGCTGAGCCGATCCGGGTTAATGCGGATGTGATGATTGAGCAAATTCTGTTTAACCGAGAGAATGGATCAAGTTGGTCATTTTGGTTTGGCTGATCTTGTTTAACCGATCTGGTTGATGATGTTCCTGCACAAATGGTTTAGAGTTGATTAAGTTATTTGGATAGTTAATTTTCTTTAAATAAATTAACTATCTTGATTTTTCTAACAATTTCTCCCTTTTTGATTATTTAGAATAAATATTCAAAACTTTTGATCGTTGGCCGGTTTCAAAGAACTTAAATTTATTTGGCCGGTTTTTGGAGAATTTATTTTTAAAATATCTTATCAATTTCTCCCTCTTTGATTTTTTTAGCCGAAAAGTATTAAAACCAGGGTGGTTTAAAAATATCATAGATTTGATAATATATATACTTAAACCGAGGTTTCAAAAAAATATTAAGTAAGGGAATATAAGTTTAAAAAAGCATAGAAATGAAATACAAGATATAGATTCAAGAGTTTGGATTTTCCCCTATTCCTTTGCCTTTTCCTTTGCCTTCTGCGCTTCTCTCACCCTCCTATCCGCGTCGAATCCCTAACCGGTTAGGAATGATGGTCTCGAAGCGGTTCGGTCGAAGTTGAAGAAGCCGCCTTCCGATCTGGTCAGTTGAGTTTGAGCCCCGGAGGGTGGAGTTCTCTCACCCCGTAGGCAATGGTGTCATCATTTGTGCCCTGATCCGGCTGAGTGGAAGGACTCAGTTCTAATCTGGCTTTACGTTTCCTTATAGTTAGAGAATTATCATCCTCCTCTTCGTCATCGGCAAGTGGGTAGTAGGATTTATAGCTGTTTGAATAATTCTTTGTTCGGCCCGATTTAGTACTTCAACAACTTCTTTTCTTTTCAGCTTATTTGTCGAGGTCCTTGTCATTATGCCAACAGACTGTGAGTTCCGAGTACTAGTTGCCTCGTCATTTTCTATTTTGGCTGCTTTACAATTGGCCCTTTCCTCTTTTTCCTGAATTTCTCGGGCTAAACATTCATCATTCATTTCAAGTTCCTTCAGCCACCGATCCTACTCTTCCTCGTCGTCCTGAAGTTTTTTGAGCCATTTCTTCATCTTTTCGAATATGTTCTTCAGTGGTCGAAACCTTGACCCTTGCCATTTTCTCAATTTGAGCAGACATAACCTGGATCATTTGAAGTATTTGGGTGGTGATCGACTCAACCTTTTCAATCTTAGAGTCGGTTGTGGAGGCTCTAGCTTGAACAACATTGTGAATAAATTCCTTCATTTCGTCCGAGAATGGGGCAGTTGCGTGACTTTGCACCGGATGAGGGGTGTGGATCAATAAAGCCATTTGCGATTTGCTTTGGTTGACCGGAGTTGTCTCTACAGAATGAATATTAATGATGGACTTAGTTAGAGACTTGGCTTAGTGGAATATGTCATTGTTTTGATGCGCCCCTGATGATCCTACATCTTTCGATATTTTATCCCAATAGATGATTTTTGGCATACACTTGAACTTTGATACCAATTGTTGGTCAATGGAGAGATTCACTCACATGAATTGGATAAATTTTTATATAAAATTTTTACCTCTTAAAAGAAATTATAATAGTTACTCTCTCTCTTTCATTCTTATCTAATTTAGAGCAACATACATTTTATTTATATTGAAATGAAAAAACTCGTAATTTTTTAATTTATCATTTTTTTTGCAAATCTTAATCTTCCATTTCTACAATTAATACAGAACTTCCATTCATTTCTTTGTAATAGTTGTAACGGCTAAGAGTAATGTAACATGTTCATCGAGTTCCATTTGACAACTCTATATCGAGAAACAAGGGTCCTTTAGATCGAGTTCATAGTGACTTGATGGGACTAACACTGACTCATACTAGAGAATTAAATATATGTTGCTTTTTGTGGATGATTTTTCCCAGTTAATTTGGGTGTACTTCGTGAAAGAGAAGACTTAAATGTTCACTGAAGTTCTCTAGTTCAAGGATCTGGTAGAAGGAGAACAAGATAGAAAATTTTGTGTACTACGGACAACCAATGGTGGGGAATTTCTCTCAAAATAGTTTAAACTATTTTGTTGGCAAAATGGAATAAAAAGAGAACTCTCATATCAAGAGACCCCACAACAAAATAGGATTGCCGAAAGGAAAATTCGACACCTTAAAGAGACTTGTATGTTGTGGCTGCATAGGAAGAATATACCAAAGTAGTTTTGGGAGGAAGGCATGAGTTATGCTGCTTATGTCAACAATTGAGTTCCTCTTATCCCAAATAAGTTAAAATCTCCATTCAAAATGTTTTTTTGTTTTATGCCAATGGTTAAGTATTTTTGAGTTTTTAGATATACTTGTTATGTCCATATTCAAGACTCAAGAAGAAGTAAATTGGATGCAAAGTTAGTCAAGTGTGTGTTCGTTGTCTATGACGAGAGAAGGAAAGGGTGGCAGCATATGGATTTATAAACCCACAAATGCACTATGTCAAGAGATGTGGTTTTCGACGAAATTTCTTCATACTACATTAAGGATGTTGAGGAAACTATTTAAACTAACCTCCCCATGCCCACTTCTACGAGGAGATCCTCTAGTAGTGATAATAGTGATAGCGGGAATCCTGACATAGCTCAAGATACATTCGTCGATAAAAAGAAGAAGAAAATGAAATTTACCAAGAAGTCCAAATCAAAAAGAATCTATTCAACAATAGAATGGGTAATCTCAACTAAAAGGAACATTGTAAGGCCTTGTCGATTCAAGGATGATAATTTTATAACAACCTTCTCTTGTTTTTGACAAACAAAATAGATGACGAAAAACTCAGGCTCTCAAGAAGAATGAGACATGGAACATCGTTTTAATGCCTCCTAATACTCAAGTAGTCACACATTAGTGGATGTATCGAATTAAGAGAAAGGAAGATGTAAGTATAGATTGATACAAGCTAGATTGGTCTCTCAAGGATTCTCGTAGAAGTATAGAGAAGATTACGAGGAGACATTTAATCTAGTTGCGAAGATGACGTTAATTCACACTATGTTAACCTTAGCAACAAGTTCTCAATAGAAATTGTGGCAATTGGAAGATAATAATTCATTTCTCTATAGAGAACTTGATCTCTCAATATATATGGAACAACCACCTAGATTCGAGAACAAGGATGATCACTAGTTGTTTTGAAGACTTAAGAAAGAACTATATAGATTAAAGTAAGCCCCGCGTGCTTCTTATGGAAAGATTGCAGAATATCTTCAGTATTGTGGGTACAAAACTTTAGAATCTGACTCAAGTCTATATATAAAGAAGCATAAAAGATAGATGGTGGTTGTGCCTCTATATGTGGTTGACATAATCTTGACGGACAATAACTATGAGGAGGTTTCTCGGCTACAAGATGAGCTCTCGCTTAGATATGAGATAAAGAAGCTTGGTAAACATGCAACTTTCCTTAGTATATAAATCGAAAATTTAGAGAAAGCTTTGTTTGAGTGCTATTAAATTGACTTCAAATCCAATGTTTCATGCGAAGACAAAACACATTGAGTTGTTGCATCACTTTGTTCGTTAAAATGAGAGGTCCTTTTGAAGATCTGTGAACGAAGTTAGGACTACCTAATCAGACATCACTTTAAAGGAAAGTGTTAGGAACTAAAGTGATATTTATAATAAATTTGTATTTTCATTATTCAAGAGTCTATTGGATCATCCAAGTCTCCTAGAATGATATCTAGTTAATGAGACTCTTCAAATCTCTTATTTAATGTTTAAGTTTTGTTTTACTATATATAAGTTTTAAATGTGTATTTATTTTACAAGTTCAATAGAAATAATTTCATTCAAGTTTGTTCTATCTATAAAGTCCTTACTCACTTTACTAATAAACTTCCTCACGGATCGATCATCGAAGTTCTGATTGTGACTTCGTAACATGGTATGACTTATAATAACGTTAATAATAATAGTTTATCTAACCCAATTATCAACTTATTAATTTTTATTTTATTATTATCATTGTTTTTCCTCTTTTCTCCAAAATACCAATAAAATAAATAACAACCATAATATATTTAATTTTATTTAAATTCAACGTATTGTATTTACTATCGTATTTATTTATTTTTGAAGTTTGAGATTTTATATATTAAAAATAAATGGTACGAAATTAATTATTTTGGGATTAAACCAATATGAAATTATTTCCCAAAGTAATTTTATATTCTAATTCTCATCAATTATATATTATTATAAATTTGGGCCTTAAAATAAGGCTCTACAAAATTCTCTCTTAGACAGTATTTGGATTAATTTTGGATTTTAATGAAACGCATGTCCAAGCTTGACTAATAGGAATTCTTGGACTTATTTTATTAGAGATTATGAGATAAAATCTTATGATGCACATGTTCATGATATTACCAACCTAATACTCATTTAGAGTTTGTTAGAGGACTCGAATTGCCATTACATAATTGTCACCTTTTTAATATTGTTCTTCCAAACACTACTGTAATTCGAAATATTCCATGTCTTGATTGTCATATCTAGCAGATGACTATAGAAATACTCAAAGTTTTAACAATCATACATTGCTGATCACTATAAAAATACTCATACCTTGCTAATGAATAACAAAATACTCAATGTTATTACAGTCATACATTACTGAGGACTAATGAAATGCTTAATATTTTAACCGTCATATATGGTGGATGACTACCAATCGTTTTTAAATATTATACCTTCCCAATGAATATTAAAATACCCAATATTTTGACAATCCTACATTACCGATGACTATCAATTCTCATTGTTTGTATTAATAGTCATACCTTGTTTATATCTATTGAAATCCTATATGTTGTAACAATCATATCTTGTCGATGAATATCATTTGTTTTTAATAGTTATATTTTACCGGTGACTATCCATGATAATGTCGAATTGATCGCTTGAAAACATTTAGTGCCTTTATTGTCATGCATTGTTGATGACTATTCGAGATAACATTCTTAAACATGTTTTTCCTTTTAAGCGTTTTGTGCCTTACAAATTATACCTTGTCGATGACCATCCGAGATAACGTTTTAACATATGTCGATCATTTAAAATGTTTATTTCCTTAATAGTACTCATACCTTCCAAAAGGATTATTTAGGACAATGTTTTCCATGTACTATATAATTTAATTCATGTTAAATGTTGAGTCAAGCTAAGAAAATGGAAAATTCTTTTGTCATTTTTATTTAAATTAAAATACTCTTGGTGTAGTTATTTTTTGTTTACATATCACTCATCTAGTCAAATACATAATGGAAACTGAATTTAGACTTTCTTAATTCTATATGTCCTTTCATGTTTTGGTTATGTTGGATCAAAACATCTTCAAGAATCATTTTAGAGCATTGTCTCTTCGACTATTCAGACAGAGACTAATCATAACTTCATTTCTTCAATACAAAGTCCTTCTTACTCTCTAAGTATTTAGCCTCTCCGTCCCTTCACATTTTTGTGATGTTGGATCAATATAGAATTATATATTAGGAATCGGTTTAGTGCATTGTCTTTTCGACTATTCAGAAGGAGATTAATCGTAAGTGTATTTCATCAATATAGAGTTTATAAATTATGAATTTGTTTATCAATTATGAATTTGAACTCTAGTACATAACACAACGACAATTTATCTTAAGGGATCTTTTTTTTTATATGTCAAAACATGAATATTTGAAATTCACATCAAAATTAAATTTTCAACCACGTACCCCGAGGTTATATTTTGATTTTCTTTCCGAAGTTATGTTCTTTGAAATCTATGCCTCAAAATTCTTTTCATATGATTGCAATATAGATATACTCGAGGTATATATATATTCTTTGAAATGTATATGATAGAATCAATACATTTTAATTTTACGTTTAACGAAACCAAAATAAAGTCCAGGCGATAATAAATGGTGATGTATATATCTCACCACAATAAGTAATGTTATTGATTATTCATAGTGTGTATAAACATAAAATGTATGTTCACTATTAGAAATATTATATTATATGGTTAACAACTTACATAGATTGACTGTGTTTATCAAATATTTATAGTCATTAGAAAATTATGTTTAAGTATGTTATGAATGTTGTAATCATTACAATAATGTCTAAAATCGATGAACATCTTAAAACGTTTTATCTAATAAATAATTTTTGTGCATCCAAACAATATTTTCTATAAATAATCAGAATATAGAAAGTTTGATAAGTTCAAATTCCCTGGTTTGAAAAATGATAAATTTTGATTATAATATTAGTGTTTGAAATTTTGTGCAGATGGCTTTAAAAGGACAAAATGATCAAATATCGAGTTGAACCAGACAAATCAAGGACTAGTAAGCAAGTTTGACCATGTGCCTAAAAAGCATTTAAAATGTTGATGCTGACTTCATTATGATGCAAGGCGTGGATCATTTGAAGAAGATGCTCAAATATATTTGTTTGGCAGTTAGATGTTTTGAGAATTCAACATTAATTCCAACTTAAAAAATTCACCCAAGCCTCTATGTTTGGTGGTTTTGTGTGATCTTGGAGGATTGGAATTCTTGAAGAGTCTACTACAAGATCCGTTTGTATCTAAAACTTAGTCAAAGCTCTTAAACCCTCGAAATCGGTGGTACAAGACAATGTGACTAAGATATGATCAAATCAGACATGCTTATAGTTAATAATTTATAACTTAAGATATAAAGCTTTAAAATTGGATTGTTACTTATGTTTGTAAAGTTAATACATAGCCCGTTCGAAAGGCACTAGTCCCACATCTCCAATTGATTATTAAGGTGGTATATTTAGCCCGACAATCCCATGCAAGCTATGAAGTTTGTTTTTTAAAGTTAATTAGATTTTTCTTCCTTTAGATTATGAATAAATACGATTATGTCCTTTTAAAAAGGAATAATCATTTTGTTTTCTATTTTATTTATTTTGTTTAGCATTTTGTAGGCAAAGTAGTAGAAACTATGTGGATCAAGAAAATTCTAGAAGTATCTAGAAGATTCTCAAAATGGGCAAGAAAGGTGGAATCCATGAATTGCATATTTTGAATTTAAAAACCAAGTCCAAGAAGGTGGTGGAATGACCTAAAAGGCTCCCTACAATCATGAGCACAAAGATTGAAGGCCTCCTTTAAAACTTGGCATGATACCTTAAGACTTGGTCTTTTATTAAATAAATAAAAATTCATTTTTGACAAGGGCATGAGGAACCTTTCCTTATGACTTTAAGGGGTAAATGGGCCTTGCGCCCCTAGGGTTTCCCATAATTTCCCTATAAATATTGCCCTTAGCTTCTTGGAAAATATACATCCTTTTTATCTCCAAGTGTCCTAGGCTGCCGTTTTTCTTCCTCCACAAGAACATCTCTATGCTGGCCGTTTTAGACCTAAGTAAGACTACCAACGAGTGTGGTTGTGTCTCATGTCCTTTCCTTAGTGTTTTTAGACTTTCATCTTAAATCAAAAGAGAAACCCCTTGTAAGCTCCCTCTTGATCTTTTTTTTAATTATAATGCATTGTGGATTTATCATTTATATCAAAAGATATTAGGTGCGATAAATTTTGTTTTATAATCAACAACCCTAGCGTGCTGGATTTATCATTTGTATAAACAGATCTTAGGTAGTATTTTTTGTTACTTAAGTCAGCAACCAAAATGTGTTGGATTTATCATTTGTATCAACAAATCTTGGGTATAATTTGTTTCGTTATATAAGTCAGTAGCCTTAGTTTGTTGGATTTATCATTTGCATCAAAAAATCTCAAGTACGATCTGTTTCCTTACATAAGTCAACAGCCCTAGCGTTCTGAATTTATCATTTGTATAAACAGATATCGGGTACGATATGCACCATTTCATAAGTCAGCAGCCTTAGCGTGCTAGATTTATCATTTGTATAAATAGATATCGGGTATGATATGCATCATTGCATAAGTCAGCAGCCCTAGCATGTTGGATTTATCATTTGTATAAATAGATATCGTGTACGATATGAACCATTGCGTAAGTCAGCATCTTTAGTGTAATGAATTTATCATTTTTATCAAAAGATCTCTTGTACGATATATTTTGTTACATAAGTCAGCTTTAGCGTGATGGATTTATCATTTATATATACAGATCTCAGGTACGATCAATTTTGTTACATATGTCAACACCGTTAGCATGCCCTATTATCATTTATTTAAACATATCTCGAGTACTATCTATTTCATTATATAAGTCAACAACCCTAGCGTGTTAGATTTATCATTTGTATAAACATATCTTGGGTAGTATTTGTTTCGTTGCTTAATTCACCAACCTTAGCTTGCTAGATTTATTATTTATTTGTATGAACAGATCTCGGGTACGATCTGTTTTATTACATAAGTTACCAGCCTCAGCGTGCTGGATTTATCATTTGTATCAATAGATCTTTGGTAGGATATATTTTATTGCATAATTCAGCAGCCTTAGAGTGCTGTATTTATCATTTTTTATCAACAGATCTTATGTACGATCTGTTCATTACATAAGTAGCAATCTCAGCGTGTTGGATTTATCATTTCACTAGAAAAAATTCTTATTAAGGAGGGAAGAATCTCTCGGAGAAAGATTATATGCCTTCGGTGAAATAATTCACCAAGGGCAATAAACTCTCTCGTCGCGTCTCGGTGATAAAGCTGTTGGTGAAAAAAAATGACATTTGCGAGGGCATCAAAAGTCCTCGAAGATAACTTCTAACTGAGAGTATATAAAGCTCTCGAAAATGACTTTAATATATTTATGAGAGCAACGCTAACGCTCTCAAAGACTACTATCAATTATTAACGAGAGCATTTATAATGCTCTCAGAGCTAACTCTATATATTTTCCTAGAGTATAAGCCTATTGGTCTCAACTATAATAATTTTTTTTAAATTAAAACATTTATAAACCGAATATTACCTACTTTAAACTAAAAAGATTCAGACCAAAATCATACACTAATTAGAAATACCGAATTTCATATACCAAAAACCCAAAAATCCAAAAATACAATTATCCAATAAACCAAAATCTCAATTCATTCAAAATTACAATATCTAATAAACCAAAATCTCAATTATCCCATATGCAGATCAAAGTATTTAAAGATATAAAAACATTGATCATATACCAGATTGATCCGAAGGTGGAAGTGGAGGATATCTCGCTATAAACGCCGCCAACTGGTTCTGAAATTCTTCCATTTGTCTTTGTGACTCGAGAGCTTGTCTTTGTGACACAAGAGCTTGTATTTCCATTTCAATTTCCATTTGTCTTTTTGCCTCAAGAGCTTGTCTTTTTACCTCTTGCGCTTCTCTTTTAGTCTCAATTGCTTCTCTTTGTGACTCAAGAACTACAGCGTCAAGTTGTTCTCTTTTTAAAGCCTCCTCTTGTAATTCAGTACGAAACTTCTCAACCTCTCGTTCCCTCCAATGAGATTGGATTCCACCACGCAAATCTCCTCTAAACTGGGTGGGCCTCATGCATGATCCCATTCCAATGACCCTCTTATACCATTGTCGTCCAAAAACATTCTCAATCAGCTCATAGTCGAATATATTGGGATTTCTTTCAAGCATCTGACGCATCGCATTCTACAAATAGAAACAAATTTGACTATTTAATTATAAATCAATAAATAAGTGAAATATGAATTTGGCTCATTTCTTACCTATTTTTGAAAACATCAATTAATATATAGTACATTATAAACAATGATGTATAAAGTTTAGAATTTAAAGATTCACCTGGAAATCGTCTCGGAGAAAGTGACGATCCAAAATGTAATTCCAATCATCTTTCGTATATTCATTTGGTTTTGTGCTCTGATAGCTGCTATATCCCCATAATGAGATTTAACATGATTCCGGTTGTATCACATCTATACATATCTTAAACCACCTTAACATGTTCCATTATCTATTTCCGATAATACTCAATAGGTTCTGGAACTACCTCAAAACAATTCTACAAAAGGCCCCTCAATTAATTATTATTATGTATTAGAGAATGAAAGTTAATACAATAAGATATGAACACTTACCGTTACCGACAATCAAATATACTCTATGTCGGTGGAGCTCAAGTCCGACCAATGTAACAGATGATGTAATATCACAGTCGGGTCCTGAACCACAATCCCAATATGTCTAGGCCATGTTGTGCCATTGTCACAACACACCTCCCATTTGGTGAGAATTTTATTGTTATTTTCTCACCCGAGGTCAGCTTCGAGAGGGAAGTATTCTTATTTTTTCCCACACATTTTCTCTTTGATGTAGATCCTAAAAAAGAATTAGACAACATCAGTAATGAATTTTTATGTTTCAAAGATTATAACTTATACCTGTAAGCTAAGAGGATGATGTTGTAATCATCTCAACCTCCGTTAACATCGGATCAACATGGTCGGGTGTGTCATCAGTCTCATTAAAACCACCCTCCTCGAGGAAATTGGTTCTCCTCTGGAGATCGGTTTTCCTCTTGAGATCGTTGAGCTGCCCTGACATGCCTCCTTTATGCTTATGCTTAGGTGCCATCTCTGTTAAAAAAAAGTTGTTACACAGTTTTAACTAATTAAATTCAAATAAAATACAATGAAACCTTAATTAGATGTTCGAATAACGTGGGTTTATTGTCATTATAGTTTTCCAACCAGGCCTTGATATCATATCTTGAATATAGAATACTTCTTTTTTTTAACATGCTAAGATAAACGGTTCATGATTATGATTTTTCAAAGTGCGGTTCACATTAACACTTATAAAACTATGTTTGTCTATTTTTATTTCCCGATCTCCCGAATGGACATTAAACCATTTGTATTTAAAAAGATTCACTCTTCTTCCACTAAAGTATTTGACTTCTGAAATGTCCATCAACACTCTGTAGTAGGCAATATTTCGCTATCATTCTTACCCGATACAACAACACCACTGTTTTGATTCTTTAAACCTTCATTGTGTCTCTCAATATTGAATTTGTATCCATTAATTCAACATGACACGAATCACTTCGCATAACAAGTAGGACTACTCCCTAATATTCTTAGATCCTTAGAAATATTTTCCTCAAGTGGAGAAACCTAATAAGAGATAATGAGATTAGCCTAATTATAATGTAATACAATAAAATTATATAACATTGTAACTCACTCTTGTCTTGAAATAGGCTACGTAACGTATATCACGCTCATCAATTGGTATGAAATGATTATCATATTCCTGATTGAACTCACTACATATCAATTTGAATGAAAAGTTTAAGTCCATGCATGTAAATTGAAAGATAAATGTACAAGTAATATTTAATAATTTACTTGTTAATAGATTCTTCCTACGGATAGTTCTTTAATATGTATGAATGAGCCCTCTCTCGATCACGAGGTTCGTACATGTAACTAATTTCCTTTGATAACTCTACAAACATATAAATACAAATAGTGTTGAATCTCGCACTGAAGTACACGGAGGATCTTGATCTTCCAAATATCTCGCATATAAGCTAATACATTCATTAACCAGATAACTCTCATTGATTGAACGCTCGAGAAAATTTTTTATTTTTAAGATAATTCTTCAATGTACACATATACTACTCAATAAGATACATCCATCGATAGTGTACGGGTACTCTAAGCAAAGCCTCGAACGCTAGATGTATGGGAAAATGAACCATCATGTTGAAAAAAATGGTGGGAATATTTTTCAAGCTTTCATAGCATTATAATAATATGATAGGATCGACTTTATCGATAGAGATGGGGGTCTGTCTAAGGATGAAGGATTATGAAAAACAGTTTGAAAGAAATCTTGTTAGAAATTTAATTCGCTTTCTATTCTACGCAAACTTGTGTAAACAATTGAAACAGATTCAAGACGGAATTCTTTACTTGGGTTTGAAGCACAAGATGAAATATGAAAAGATAATAGAAATGAAGAACACAACAGTTTGTTTATGGATGTTCGGAGAAACTCTCCTACATCACCTATTCTTCCAACCATCGGAAGGATTCACTATAAGATGATTAGAATCAAATGCAGTTTACACACACACTTAGCTCACTATTGAACATAACACTTTCTATTCAGTTAGAAGATGAAGAATATCACTCAGCTAAAGGTGTTTTGATTCTAGCTCTCTCTCTCTCGATTCACACATAGTACAATCAGAATAAGTTCAGTATGCAAGATGATTGAGTAGTTTCTCTCTCTATAATCAGATTGCTTGTTCGTGAGACTTGTTAAGGCAAAATTCGTAAGGCAGATTGTCCGTTGTCCTTCAGATTTGTTAAATACTGAGCAGTAGCTAACGGTCGAATATTCAAGAATGATACGTGGCACTCTTCCATTGGAAAGCCTCCATTGTACACAGAAGGTTCTGAGCATAAGGATCGTGGCCGTACAAAACTGGTAGTGCGCCGAATATTCCATCAGGGATGTACCTGCAAAACGGGTAATGTGACGAAAATTCTCTTACGTGGCATTCCTTGATTGGATGCGTATAGCTGTTGTACTAATCTTCACTAGAAATTGGAGCAGAAATAGGTTACAGCTATAGCACGTGGGTAGGAGAAATGCTAGATTCAAGCGTACTGCTTAAACTCACCATTAGACGTATTTAAGTTAGATGGATTGTGAAAATCAGTCTAATGAAATATGTCATCTTCTTCTAACAGAAAAACGTCTATTAGACCGCCTAGTCTAATAGAATTAGACTCGCATCTAATTACAATAACCATTAGACTACACGTCTAACTCCACTGAGATAGACTGCACGTCTAATTCCGGTTCTACCTCAGACTTGTCTGAAGGAGTTAGACGCACGTCTAACTTTCATTAATTAGACCACACGTTTAATTATTCAATAACCATTAGACTGCACGTCTAACTCCACTGAGTTAGACTCCACGTCTAATTCCGGTTCTAACTCAGACTTGTCTAAAGGAGTTAGACGCACGTCTAACTTTCATTAATTAGACCACACGTCTAATTATTCAATAACCATTACACTGCACGTCTAACTCTACTGAGTTAGACTGCACGTCTAATTCCAGTTCTACCTCAGACTTGTCTGAAGGAGTTAGACGCACGTCTAACTTTCACATTCTATTAGACTGCACGTCTAACTTCATTAAGTTAGACTGCACGTCTAATTCCGCATAAATTAGACTACCCGTTTAATTACAAATATATTAGACTGCACGTCTAACACCGATGAGTTATACTATACGTCTAATTCCGAATATCAATTAGACTACCCGTCTAATTCTGCATAAATTAGACTACCCGTCTAATTACAAATATATTAGACTACACGTCTAACTCCGATGAGTTAGACTGTACGTCTAATTCCGAATATCAATTAGATTACCCGTCTAATTTCGTGCATTCATTAGACTTATGTCTAATTCTTTACATCTATTAGAGTACACGTCTAACTCTGATGAGTTAGACTGTACGTTTAATTCTATTAGACTACCCGTCTAATTCAGTGCATTCATTAGACTTACGTCTAATTCTTTACATCTATTAGACTACACGTCTAACTCCGATGAGTTAGACTGTACATCTAATTCTATTAGACTACCCGTCTAATTCTGTGCATTCATTAGACTTACGTCTAATTCTTTACATCTATTAGACTACACGTCTAACTCCGATGAGTTAGACTGTACGTCTAATTCTATTAGACTTACGTCTAATTCCGTGTATTCATTAGACCATTCGTCTAATTCTTTACACGTCTATTAGACTACACGTCTAACTCCGATGAGTTAGACTGTACGTCTAATTCTATTAGACTTACGTCTAATTTTAAGCAATGAAAGCCAAAATCGGTCTAATGATCCTCATTAGATCCAAGTCTTATAACATATTGTCTCAATACACCTGTATCAAAACTCATAAATTATTTCATCATCAAAATATCAGTTGTTAAATTATTTTAAAACTTAGTCAAAATAATTTGACCCAACAATTTCCCCCTTTTTGATGAAGAAATTGTAGACATGCATACATATATCAAAACATGCATTCATCATACAAATAAACAGAAACCATGTTGATAGAAAAATTAAGTAAGTTAATTTTCTCAAAACCGGCCACACATTACAAGTTTTGAATATTTATTCTAAATAATCAAAAAGGGAGAAATTGATAGAAAAATTAAGTAGATTAATTTTAAACCGGTTAGAAAATAATTGTTATAACTTATGAAAAATATATGTTAAACCGCTAAGTTATATCAAATATATTAACTGGTTTAAATATAACAAGAAGCTGTTGTAGCGTAGTGGTAAATGCCTCTACCTGTCACACAGGTGACCAGGGATCAAATCCCACTGGCTGCAAATAATATCTAAAGTTTTGCTGTTTCAGGGAAATTGAGCAAAATCCATTCGGTTGGAAATATATATACCGTTCCGGTTGTTTGACTTCGGTTTGAAGTAAAAGCAACCGCAACCGGTTTGTCCAAGAAGTTCAGTCAACCGGTTGGTCAACCGGAGTTCAGTCAAGGAGTCCGGAACTGCCGCTCAATCATAAATGTTCCGGTTGATTAACTGCAGCCGCTCAGTCATAAATGTTCCGGATTGGTCAACTGCAGCCGCCCAGTCATAAATGCTCCGGTTGATTAAGTGCAACCGCCCAGTCATAAATGCTCCGGTTGATTAAGTGCAACCGCTCAGTCATAAATGCTCCGGTTGATTAAGTGCAACCGCCCAGTCATAAATGCTCCGGTTGATTAAGTGCAACCGCCCATTCATAAATGCTCTGGTTGATTAAGTGCAACCGCCCAGTCATAAATGCTCCGATTGATTAAGTGCAACCGCCCAGTCATAAATGTTCCGGTTGATTAAATGCTGTCAAGCTCCGGTTATTAAATGAGTAATCCAAATCCAGAAGCAATCTCCAGGCAGCAGGTAGCTGTCAGGCATGCTTGTCCAAATCCAGAAGCAATCTCCAGGCAGCAGGTAGCTGTCAGGCATGCTTGTCCAAATCCAGAAGCAATCTTCAGGCAGCAGGTAGCTGTCAGGCGGCCGGCTAAGAGCTGCCATGTGTCCAAAATGCAAACCGGCTAAGTGCATGTCTGCCATGTGTCCAACATGCAAACCGGCTAAAGCGCATGTCTACCATGTGTCCAAATTGATCTGTCCAAGAGGGAAGGCGTGCAAGCCTCTTGATCATTACCAGGAGAGAGAAAATATGACCGTTGTGTCCTCTCAGCTATAAAAGGAAGACGAGACGTCTTCATTTAAAGCAGCAATCAAGTGAAAAATATCAATCATATCTTTTTAAGAAAATCATTAAGTTAGAGAGATAAAGTCATATATTCCAAAAACCGGTTTGCCTAAAACCGGAAGTTTTTTTGTGTGTTGTTGTGTTGAGTTGTTGTATTACATCAAAGTGTGAGTTTGGTGTAACCGGTGAGTAGCGAAGTTGGGCTCGACCAGAGGTTTTGTGATAACTATAAAAGTTAGTGGAGATCCTTCTCATAATCTGAGAAGAAGGGGTGACGTAGGAGGGTTTGCTCCGAACATCCATAAAAAATCTTGTCTCGTGTTATTTTCTTTATTTCCAGCTTACTCACTCTAAAAACCGAACTATTACCAACCTAAACATAATCCTTAACCAAACCGGTCCATCTATCTTCTCTAGCCGATCACTTACAAATATCATCCAAAGTCTTGTGTGTTGCTTCAAGCCGAAACAAACTACTTCCTCACTTGAACTCGGTTCAAGAAGTTTGTAACGGTTTGTGTAGTGTTAAGAGCGGTTTTAGTCTCTAACCGGACTATCACCAAATTGTGTGTTGTGTTGTGTAAGCGGCCACCCTTCTAGAAACCGGAAACAACCCCGGTCCTCCAAGGGCGTCCCCGATCCTAACAAGTGGTATCAGAGCGAGGATCTTAACACTCAAGCAGCCGAATACCATCATGTCTTTCATCAACGAGCCCCCCATGTTCTGCATCGAAGAATATGTTGATTGGAAGATACAGATGGAAGTGCATTTAGCCTCACAAGACGATGACATGTGGTATGTTATTACCGATGGTCCGATAAAGATTGATAAGCCGAGATACAAATGGACGGCGGAAGATAAGAAGATGAATAACTTGGATAATGTTACCAAAAACATTTTGTTCAAGTCGTTGGACAGAAACATGTTTAGTAAGATCAAATTGTGCTCTTCTGCTAAAGAAATTTGGGAGAAGTTGATCCAATTGTGTGAGGGCAGCGACCAAATAAAGGAGAACCAGAAAGAGGAGAAGGCTCTGATAGCTACTGAAAGAAAGAGAACATGGGACGATAGCGATTCGGACGACTCATCATCCAGCGACGGTGATGATAAAGATGATACATGCTTCGCGGCTGAGAAAGAATCTGAGGTATTTGATTTTTCTTCTGAACAATTTACTAAAGAAGACTTAGTTATTGCACTCAACGACATGGTCGATGAGTTCAAAAAATTGGCTGTTTTAATACCGACTCAAACAAAATATGAAACCGGAAAGTCAAGTGGTACCGCTGGTGAGCCAAGCGGAACCGAGACTTACGAACCGGTTGGACTATCCTTAGAGAATGAGAAGCTCAAGGAGACAGTCCAATCGTTAACCGAAGAAAATGAGAGAATAAAATATGTCACGGCTTCTTGGAAAAGATCTAGTGAAGCGGTAAGCCAGATGTCTAATTACCAAAGACATCCCAAATGTAAATTTGGTATTGGTTATAACAAATCCGCCACTCACAATCATTCCAACGGGATGAAACTCTCAAAAGACAATCTTCCTTTCATAAGATTTGTCAAGAGTTCATCAACCGACAATGAGGCACAATGTGACTCAAAAC